>NC_137619.1:30711757-30821757 GCF_963280865.1 Gymnoscopelus braueri
TGTGGGCGCTGGGGGCGTGTTCTCTCCTCCGCGTCATCAGTGCCCATACCCTAGGTGGGGTTGGCGAAAGGGCCTTTCTGTGTGGAGTTTGCATGTTCTCCCCGTGTCTCCTAGGGTAGGTACCCTCACAAAAACATGCAGTAGTCCTGGTCACTATACTGCCTCCCCCTGGCCAGCCGGGGCACCTGATGGAGGGGAAAGGAACTGGTTGGAATAACGTGTTCCTTCCACGCGCTACGTCCAACCAGGGAAACTCTTCCCTGTCAGGTGATAAGAAGGTCAGTTGGCTCTCATGCATTGAAGGAGGCACGAGCTCGGCCCTGGCCTCCCTAGGTTGGCAGAGGGAGTGTAGTGCCCAGGATTACATAGAGATCGGCACTGGGTGTAAAAAATGGGGTTACAAAATCGTGGGATAAAAATTATAAAATAAAAAAAAATATATATATATATATATATATATATATGTAAACTAGAAAAGGTGCTCCTCAGAGCACTGCCAGACCCCTAGTGGTTGAAATCTGAAGATCAGAGCACTACGTCACGCGAAGCTTGGCCAATCAAAAAGAGGGACAGGTAGGAAAAGAGGGACGTCATACATATTCTGAAGTAAACACAGAGACTGACACTCCTTAATTGGATCTTAAGATCAAAATAAGAACATTATAATGTTATGTAAAAAAACAAAAAAAATGCCATGGACAAGGCCAAGTCTTGCCACAGACACATATTGATGATCCCTGGCTGACTGTTTGTGTACATTGTTGTGTACATTATTTTAATATGAAAAATTAGATATGAGATTTCAGACGCTCGGCTAAACCGAATCCTTAAGTAGTGTGGTATGATGGAAACAATCCTTAAAGAGTCACATATATGAAAACTGTGAGGTAAAAATCATTACGGCTGCTACTATCGATTATTTTCTTTGCAATTATTCTATCGACTACTTTTTTGATTAATAATCGAGAAGTGTATTGTCATTTTATTTCTTTATATCAACAAATTGACGGTCTACGTGGGTTCTCCAAATAAAGTAGAGTAGGGTTGTATAAAAAAACAGTCACATCCGAGACGAGATGGTGGTTGGATTCAAAAGCAGGGTCCTCATGCTTTCTAGGAGCATACAGTACATACTGTCTGTTTGTGCACTTAGTGGGGGAACCACCAGACACCCCGGAGGGATGTAATATGTGTTTGCCGGCTCTATAAGGCTGTCAACTGGCACATTGTTAGCAGTATATTGCTGACACACCCACATCAGCAACGGCACATCCACAACCTGATGTCTGTGTCACGACAGCAGTTGAGGCTCATAATACTTAGGAATCTTGGTGCTGACTGGAGATTTTATTAGTGCTTGCACGAAATTCAGAGAAAGCATTGTGCTGAGTAGTTGGCAGCCGATTGGGCCGGTTCAAACTAGGGACTTCAGTGCCTAAAAGTCCCTACAAGGCTGTGCTACTTCCTACACCCAACAGTTGGTCAGTTTGAATCAACCAACATGAAACACGTACTTGTGGGGGTAAAAATGGAAAGAAAGGAACATTTTAAATCATCATTAGTGGCAGAATTGGGTGGCACTTGAGGAAAGGTCATGGAGTCACTCGAATGGTTAGCGTTCATCCATGATCGCGCTCTGCACATTTCATGGCAATTCAGTTTGAGATATGTGTGCAAGTGGAAATTGTGGCACTATAGGTCACCAAAATCATTAGGGTTCATCCTCCAGGATGAAATCAGCAAATCTCGTTACACCAAGGCAAGGAAAGTTTCTTTGTATATTCAAAGTGCTTCATATTAAAAATGTTAAAAGATTAAGAGTGCAGTCACAGTGTAGTCTGCACAGGACTCCCTGCTAAGTATATTATTTAGGCAGATGTTAGGTTTGATTTTTACCTGCTATCCTACTTGTTTTGTAGCACTTAATTGTTTTCTCTGCACTCTATTTACTGGACTGCCTACCCTGTTGTTGGATGACTAGGTTTCGTTCCATTACTCTGATCTTGCACTTTTTAAGTCACTCTGGATACGAGCATTCGCTAAATATATAAATTGTAACAAACAAAGACCTCCGTTTTAATACTGAATAATAATAACTGAATTTGTATACACTCAAATTATGGCATTTAATTAGATGCCATAATTAAATGACAATCACCCTTACATACAGAAAAGCATCTGCCTCTCCCTAGTTCTGATATAGATGACAGAATAAAATAGATATAGATATAGTTGATGTTATTGACTGCATTCTGTTCTGAAGATATATGTTTGCTGTCACTTATCACATCTTGTTTCGGTCCGTGCTATCACTTTTTGAGGCAATTCTGCCTAGGGTGTTCAGTCCATTACCTTCTCATTCTGACCATAATTTTCTTTCTTCAAGGCCACAGTTTTCTTGTACTATCACAGACACACCCACAAAAACATGCATGTCCCTCAGTGAGCAAGGGAGACTGCATTACCATTTAGATTGGACACCCTTCTGCCAGAAAGCCAATTACTCAATGAAGGGCTTACTGGGGGAAAGATGGAGAGGGGGGACTGGAAAGTAGCGAAAGAACAGATAATATCTCACCTCGCAGATTAGATCTCATTGGCTCACTCGTCTAATTTGGATCCCGGTATCACACGTCTCAGTTTGATGCCTGAAGATGTTTAAGTGGTGACAAGAAGATATGTTTTGTCTACATGATACTTCACACGCTGAGCACCTACTGTAAGACAGATTGAAAGCTAATGGAGGCAGGTGTTGCCTTTGATAAGAAACTTTCATTTTTGGGATAATGGCCTAGTTTCAACAGTTGAAGATCATGGAGCTTGTATTTATTGTTGGGCAATTCGTCTTTACTTGTTGGCGAGTTAACGAGAAACAAAAAATAAATGAATCACTATAATTACATGATAATAATCATCATTGTATTAAACTTGCAACCAATTTGACCCAAGCCTTGTTTTGCCTTGGAAAATCTATGAGAACTACATACGTCGCTGTCAGGGAAACTTCCTGAATCCTGTAGCTTTGGCAAATGAATGAACAATCACAAAGGAAATCCTCCTGAAGGATGAGCTGCTCAGTACAAATTAAACTTTTCAACACACTTCATCATTATGGCAAGGTTCACGATCTCTACAAGTCATTCGCTCTCTCTCTCAGCCCTTCCCTTCCCGCCTCTCTCCGCTGTGTTGTCAAAATGTTGCAGAGTTTTAAGACCTGAGGCCGATTCTACAAAATGCCTTTTAAATCAGTAGTTCTCACACTTTAAAGATTTTTCTAAATTGTTCAAAAATAAAAGATGTACAAGCTTGCAGCGCGGCATGAAGTGACGCTCTGTGAGCATCAAATCTAAAGTGGGTTAACCACATGAACAGAGAGAGTGAGAGAAATTGCAAAGAAGTCATGCATCTCCTTTGCCATGAGTCTACTTTAAAACGACTTGCCTTCCACAGATTCTTGCACAACTCGCACCACCTTGAGCTTAAATGAAGCTTTGGGATGGAAGAGTCTTTCGAGGCAGTATATTTTTATTACATTGATGTAACAAGTGCTCCCATGCACCAAACCTCTAAACCAGTGATCCCTATTGATCCTTATTTGATCAATTGCCTCATCAACTACAATGTGTGGTTAAAGTCTGTTTTGATGAAAGATCCCCTTTACTGATCTGCTTTACTGGAGATAAATTCATCATTACGACAGGAACAAAATATACAGTATTATGGCTATGGGCTGCTGCCCTATAAAGCTTAAGTGCAGCAACAGGCAATCAATCAAACTCATCAAAAAGGCTTTTAACTGTTTTAGCTGGCCAACCAAATGCGTTATCGGTATATTTAGTGATATTGAGGTAATTGTTTATCCCCCAAAATCATGAAGGTTGATTTGACCTTTTTGAAACAAATAAGTATAATAAAATGTCCAAAAATGTTGTTAGGGGTCGGGTCGGGCTACTGCACTTTGGCTTTGTATAGGGCATTAGATGGGCAACAATATCAGGAACAGGATTTAAAATCTCAAAAGAAAAAAGGGGGGGGGGGGGGCACGGTGGCACAGTCGGTAGCGCTGTCGCCTCACAGCCGCCTCACTTGGACACTGGGGGGCGTGTCCTCTCCTCTGTGTCATCAGTGCCCATACCCTAGGTGGGGTTGGCGAAAGGGCCAGTCTGTGTGGAGTTTGCATGTTCTCCCCCCGTGTCCCCTAGGGTATGTATCCTCACAAAAAAATGCAGTAATCCTGGTCTCTATACTGCCTCCCCCTGATCAGCCTGATGGAGGGGAAAGGAACTGGTTGGAATAAAGTGTTCCTGTTCTACACGCTATGTCCTAGCAGGGAACCCCCCCCCCCCCTGTCAGGTGATAAGTAGCGGCTTGCTAGCACCTCAGGCATTGAAGGAGGCATAAGCTCAGTTCTGGGCTCTCCCTAGGCTGGCAGAAGGAGAGTAGTGCCCAGGATTACATAGGCAATTGGCACTGGGTGAAAAAATGGGTTTGTGGGATAAAAAAGAAAAGAAAATCTCTAAATCTCTAAAATAGAAAAGACAAATCTCACAAGTTCAGATCTCACAACTAAGGATAGATAACCATACAACATTGTAATGAACTGTGGGTTGAATCAGCATCGACAGCTTCTTGTGATAGGAATCTCTTTTACATGAGATGTGTCTCAAAACAAGTTAGCTCAGTAACGGAATAGGTTACCTCCGTCCCTCATGGTTTCCCCCAAAACACACACACACAAAATAAATGGTTAAGTGAACCCAATAATGACATTAATAACAATAAACACATAAATCCCCAAACACATTCCCATAGGCAAACAATAACACTATAATAGAACAATATGGCATGCTGGGAAGTCACTCCTCAGCCGACTAACATCCCGAGATATTACAGAGCCCCCACCGGTTTGACTGACCCAGTACCCCTCTGGACCCCATCACAAAGTCCCAGAGGTGCCGAAGTGGATAGCCTCCTTCGCTTTCCAGGGCTTGGAGGTTCTGATGTCCCTAGGGGAGGGACGTGTGGTGTGGAGAGGCGCTCTGTCTCCACTTGGGCCTCTTCTGTGCTGGCGAGGGGCCAGTACAGTAAGTTGCCAGCCGGTCCTATGTATGACCACCCAGTGGTTCTCAGTTATATTTTCTTTACTAGTGTACCGCCGCTGCATTATTTCTTTCATTTGAGTGCCCCCCTTATCAGCACAAAATATTATTCCATGAATTTTGGAAGTTCCATGAACTTTTTTATTTTTTCCCCATTACAGATGTATATATTGTATTCTTTTTGGCTTTAATAGTCACATAAAAAAAGTAATATTAGCGGGTGGCTAACGCATATTGTCAGTTGGCTGTATTGAAAATATGTGGCATACAAAATATTCATCAGATGTGTATTTTAGTTTCCATATGTAATAGAGTGTATGGACATGGGATACATTTCCCAGTTCATACCCAATATCAGATTTTTCTTTTTTTTTTATAAAATAAAAAATCTGAAACGGTATACAATTTTACCAATGGTCCACATTGTACATCGTCCAGTACATTTGGCGGGAGGCTTTGGTCATACCCCCTGTATTGTTTGTTGCATTGTTGTCTGTCCAGTTTGTTTGAGTGTTGAATGTTTAATGGACCACAATGGAAACAAGCCTTCGGCTTTTTTGTGTTCATCCATTTGGCGTTTTTAACCCGTTGTACTGCTGTACCTTTAAAAAAATATATATAAATACACAATATTATCTTCTCCGAGAAGGGGTCAAACACCCACACCAGTCCTCCAGAAATTCTCACACGTAACGTAAGCCTGTTTCTGGCAGACTCCAATATCTGCAAGTGCTTCCTAGATCAATTTGTGCATGTCTCTTAGCCTCTCTCGTTGCTGCGTGGAGTAGTCCAGTCTTTCCCTTTTGCTCCGGCTAAGGTGCTGGCCCAAACACAAGGTCCACCGGAGTCTGACTATGACCACGTTGTCAGTAAAGGGGAATGGTTACAGAATGTGCTGTGCAGTGGTCGCACTTTTTTTGCCGGCAGTTTGGCCAATAGAACTGGGCTGGAAATCGGCAAAGGCTCTTGGCTACCCCAAAGTGGCCCACCCCACCACCTGTATGGACCATCTGTAGCACTGTAGTATGGAGGCAGCGACACACTAGCAGCTGTATATCACCCCCCTCTTCGGGTCTCTGCCACCTGTGATAAAACAAACCGTTGATGACAGCTGGGCTGGCCTTCACTGAGAGAATAGTACACTTTGCTGTTTTTGGGTGATGGTGGATTTCCGGTTGGCAGTCACATGGAGTAAACTAAATGTGCAGGCGCTCCAGCTTATCTTTTACTATTTATTTTGTATACCCGATACGAAAGGATTTCTGATATCTATGATGACGGGTAGAAGACATGCTCCTCTTGACAAAATTAAACTGCTTCAATCTGAGGAGGATCTAAACCTTTCACAGACATATGGGACACCATCTTTAATCTGATCAATTCAACATCCCTTTGCACCAGCCATTGCCAGATACAGTTTAACCACGTATGCCCACTTAATCATACGACGAATAGAAGTCGCATCGTGACTGCAATGGCAGTGCAGATATATGTAGGGAAAAGGGGGGAAAAACTCTTAAGTTGTGGCACTAGGTTTAAACTTTTTAAGTAACAACTTTAAATGAACTTTAGTTTAACCTGATATAGCGCAGGTCTAAATTAAGTACAAATGAATGAGAACATTTGAGTCTACCCTTAATTAGGTATCAGCACCTGTAGTGTGCATAAAGCCCAGAGTAGCACATAAAACATTGTTTTTCTTTTGTGGGGATCTCGATAGGGAACAAAAGAAAGGCATCAAAACAATGGCAACACCAAAAAGAACACACTCTAAAGACTTTAGGGAAAGAAACTACTTCAAACAAAATCTGCTACTGAGCAAGAGAATGAGAAATGTTGCACAGTAATTTTCAGTGAATTTGATAAAAAATGAAAAGGTAACCAAGAAACCAACCAACTAAGAAAAATTCAAACAACTTAATTCAGAAGGTTATTGTCAATATGCAGTATGTTCATGCATACCCAGCCTTCATTTCCCCTGGGTTAGAGGTTGATAAAAGGACAGACAGTGTGATAAGGTGTCACCCCCCAGCATTGGACTGTTCACTCTGCTACCATCTGGTTAGCGGTACCGGCCCGATATATCAACCTCAGGGTCAGCTTCTATCCTCTCTATCATCGCACATAGCGACATACTACTGTACCGTATGTGTGCATCCACAGTATCATTATTCAGTATCATACTGCACTGTTCATTTAATCTCCACTACTGCAGTCACTGTTGTGACTTGTGCTACTTATTAAGGGTGATTTATACTTATTTGCTCGCCGGTGTCACGCACCAAAAATAGCCAATCTACAAGCTGTAGATTGGCTATTTTACTAGTTGTAACTTTGCCTTTTTTGAGGTTTTCAAATATTTTTTGAATAATTAGGCTGAAAAGTAATCTGAGCTTGGCCGAAGGGCCAAGCTCAGCCGATCACAGTGAGGTCACAGCCGATTAATCCCGCCCACTCTCCTCCTCGCCCCTCCCCTATCCTTTCCTTTTGGGGGGGGGGGGGGGGGGGGGGCGGGGCGGAGCAGAGGCGATGATTGACAGGCAAAATCCCTCACCAGCGACACCCGCAGGCAAAGATTACTTTTTTCATTGCAGTTGAAAAGGCTTTAGAAATGTGAGAGAAAAACACCTGCCATGGATCAATGGAGTGGAATTTTTTGTTAAAACTTTCTATAAACGTTTGAAGGACCATGACAAAGACTTTTAATGTGTGGTAAAACTGAACGTCATGAAACCTTTAATGTGGAATGGTTATTGTAAAAACTATACCAGTGAAAACTTTTGTCTAATTTAAAAAGTTACATTGTATGACTTTAAACCTTGTTATTCCTACCTCATTCCCACCACATTTCATGAAAATCCTTTCTCCTTTGTTGGCTTTTAATTTAGTTTTGAGTGAAAAATCTTCCATGCCTAACGTTCTACCAAAATCAATCTCATGCTACTAGACTACATTCCAACATACAAGTTGGAAAATGTATAAATGTGTATTCAGGTGGAAATATCTATTTCAATATGTTGTCATCTTTATAAAATGTATTCACAAGTTGTAAACGGAAAGACAAATGCTGAATGCAGAAACTCGGAAAAGGGAATGAAGTGATGTGACACAGCAGGCTAATGCCTAATTTATTCTTAGCCACTCAACAGCAATGCAGTCCAAAAATACCAGATCTATAAGCTCACAACGTGTCACATCTGTGAGCTTATAGATCGGTTATTTTTGGTACGTGATGCCATCGTCCGACTATACAGCGTAAACTATAAAAGTGTGACTCCTCTTGAGCACAGGTCTCCAGACTGGGTTGCCTACTGAGGGCCTACAAATGACTGATACATCTTGATCACATGACATCAGAGATAATGTGTACTGAGTTGTGTGAATTGTTGACAAAATCTGTAGGAGTAGTAGCAAAAAGTGTGTTTTGAAGTGTAGTCTGGCACAAATGGAGAGTAAAATCATGATCCAAGGAATACAGGGGGGGGAAATATATTTGATTGTACAACCTATGGTTCAAGAGTTATATGCCAAAATGTGAAGCGAGCGGTTATAGTGCCACCATGCCGCCATTATTTGGCCTACAGGGAGTTTGTGTGCAAAGTGTCACACCAATCAGTCCAACGGTGCCATAGATAAGCTGTTGACACACACACACGGACGGACGGACGGGAGCGAAAACATAGTCTCTGAAAGAAAACAAAGCTGACACATCCACTGGAGGGTAAGTGCAGGGCCAACAGAAATCACAGGCAATTAAAAAAATTAATTACATGTTTGAAATCATGGTCTCTGGCATTCGGCCTGGCGGAGACAATCAATTGCAATCATTCCCTCTCTTTGGCTTGCTTTCTCACCTTCTAATACTCAGTAAAGCACAAGGGCCATAAAACAAATTGCGTTGTAAATATAAAAAGAATACCCCATGTTCTTCCAATCACTTGCAAAATAGCCCAGCAATATCTCAAACCAGAAAGCATACTATACTTGCAAGCACATCATTTTACCAAATTAGAGAGACTTCAGAAAAATCCCTCTACTCCTCTCACTCACCCTGCTATTAGGTAGGTTAGATTGCAAAATTATTTAAGCTTTAAGTATTCCTGCAAAATTATTTAAGCTTTAAGTATTCCTGCAGAGATAGAAACTGAGAGAATGAATGTACGTCAGGAAAGAAAGCAAGAGAGAAATGTGAGTTTTTAAAAGCCTGTTGCTGTTGGTTAAATAGTGCAGAGCTGGCATTGTATTTGGATAACACATGGATTATACTGTTTGCTATGCCCTGAGGTTCAGTTTAGCATAGAAATGTGACATGCCTCGCTCCCATCAAAACACATGCCCTTAATCCTAGCTCAATAATCTTTATGCCTTTTGTCGTATAACAATTAGTTCTCATTTAACATACTTGCATAAGTAGATGTTGTAAAAAAAAGAGAAAAAAGGAAACAAACAAAAAAGCTGAGCCCTGTGATGTACTGCAGGTTAGGTAGGTACGCTGATCAACAAGACATTTCACACTTCATGTCAGTATTGCTGGACACTGCAGGGCCCTGATATATGGTAAGCGTTTCCACAGGGTCTGGTAGAGGATGATAAGGTTCCACTAGTACTACCATCCCTGGGCAACACTTATTATAGCTGGCTCCAGCCAGTTCTGCCTGGCTTTGCCAACAAGGCAGTCGGACTCGGGAGAGTGTGAAAATGGTGTGTCACTGGGTGGACCTTTTAGGGAATTAGATTTGTTCACGGTCACCTGTAATAACTTTTTTTTTTTACTTTTTTTTCCAGATTACCATAATGTACACACATGAGCACAAACTGACAAATAAGTAGACAAACACACTCCGACAAACCATCATTGTTCCTTTGGGTGAGCCACTGAAACGCTGCGATGGGTCACTGGTCTGAGATGTTGTACTGTATAATGCCATATCATGCTTTCAATTGCAAAAGAAGCTGCTTATATTGTGCCCTTATTGTAATAAATCCAAATAGAGAGAACAAGAGCGAGAGAGTTTATATCAGATTTTTATCAGGCCTGCCAATTCAGTTGCAAAATACCAGGTTCAATTGACTTCATATTTCCTCAGTTCATATTTCATTCACTATGTAGCCGTTGGCTACAAGGGCAAGCTTACCTCCTCTTGCGAGCAGCCATAGAGAAGAGCTGAGGATTGAATGTAACCCCCGCTCTAAAGGTCTTGGACAGCTTCCCTGCCAGCCAATAGCAAAGTCTGACTAGAGGTTACTGCGGCGATGTTATCAACCACTGACATTAATCTCCCATGATTTGTAGGGTCAGAGTTCAAGGTGCCTGTTTCGGAATGTTCTGGCATGTCCGACTATTGCTTGCCATCAAAGCCTCTAATCCAGCATGGTATACCATTCGGAGCCTGTGTCACGCACAGTCAGTCGCCCACGCTGTGAAATCCTGAGTGTTCATTTAACTGTGAGAGTTAAATGAACACTCAGGATGCAAATGGTTACAGTTATAAATGGATTTTAAACTGGATACATTAACACTGATGATTTTATCTCTTTGAATCATTCCTCATGGGTCCTCATGTTCTTATCTGGTTACCTGTTCCTGCTTTGATCGCACAAAGCCAATTAAGTGGAAAACATTGAAGTAAACCCCAAATGAGGCAGCCAGTCCGTCAAGTCACAGTTCCTCCGAATCATTTTCATCCACTTGATCAACCAGAGAGCCCCACTTGTGTAAGTTGCTGTCTCGTTCGAGCTGAGCTGTAGACTATGATGCACACGTTCTCAATTAGTTAACTTCTCTGCACAGACACCCCTCTTCCACCACCACCCCCAATCGCCTCACACAATCACATTTCTCATCTGATTAGTCTCTAAGTGTCCTTCTGGCCTATGGAGGTTTCTGATTGCAAAGGCACATGGCATGTTTTGACTGCTGATGCGGATAGATGGCTATTGGACATCTGACTCACTATACACCGTCTGTTTATCAGTGTCATTGTCTCCGCCAGCCGAAGGCGTGGCCCGAGACAATGTTTTGCACTCTGTCCGTCCGTCCGTCCGTTCGTGGACAGCTAATCTCCGGCACCGTTCGCTGGATCGCAAAACACTTCCTGGATGCCAGAGCAGAACCTCTTCCCCAAAGTTTTCACATGGGCCACCAGGAGGCCGCTTTTTGCAAAAAATATTGTTTACAGTACTAATACAGATTTTGTCCAAAACACACATCGGTACTAAGTATCTCTATAGTCATTATACAAGGAATGTTGTCCCAGTCGTTAGACGGGACCCTCGGCCATCGCCCCAACATGCTTTGTTTACATCCGGGTCCTCGTGGTGGCTTCTACAGCTCTAAAAAGATTGCAGATAAAAAACGCTGGCACTGGATGTACCCTGTTTTAAAAAACCTCTGGCACTCAATGTGTTAAAGACATGCACACACACACACACACACACACACACACACACACACACACACACACACACACAGGCTGGCTAAGCACATGTGCGCGCAAAGCGCACGCACACACACACGCGCGAGTAACATGTGGACCTGCAAGGCGCACCGTGCACACACAAACAAGCCAGCATTGCACACATGCGAGCGCAGACACACACACACACACACACACACACACACACACATGTAACATGCAGACCTGCGAGGCACACCGTTGCTCCGATCCGCACCAAACTTACCACCAACACTGGTCAGGGGTCTGCCATCACAATAGCCACACCAGGGACCACGTGTGGCGGGCCTCCTGGGTGCCACAGGCGCACCATTGTCCCCTCTGTGTTCCTATTGGCTTAAAACAGCCATAAAACCACTTTCCTAGCATGGTAAACTTCCAAAACTTGCTAGGTGCACTAAGACGGCCAATAGGGACAGGCTGTCATTACTTAAGCCCCGTCCCCTCTGTGTTCCGATTGGCTGGGCATTAAACAGCCTTAACTCCAGTTCCCAGCATGGTAAACTTCCGAAACTTGCTAGGTGCACTTAGACGGCCAATAGGGACAGACTGTAATTGCTTAAGCCCCGCATCTTCTGTGTTCCTATTGACTGGGCTTTAAACAGCCAAACTCCAGTTCCCAGCATGCTAAACTTCCCAAACTTGCTAGGTGCTCTTAGATAGCCAATTATATCCGAACGCACCCATTATCTCTAGTCAAGTGATCCGAACATTGCTAGTCCACAATAACCTAGCTGACCTGGCAGAGACCTGTGCTCCAAGGAGCACTTTTTTTTGTTATTGTTTCTGCTAGGCCAAAGGCGTGGCCGAGACTATGTTTGCCCCTGTTCGTCCGTCCGTCTGTGTACAGCTAATCTCCTGCACCGTTGGCCCGATCGACCTGAAACTGTGCACTGTCCCAAAATGTTTCAGATCGGCCTGTTATAGCGCCATGAGGAGGCTGAGTTTGCAAACAAAATATGTATATTACTCCTACAGATTTTGTCCAAACATCACGCAAATCGGTACACATTATCTCTATAGTCATGTGATCAAGACGGATCTGTCCGATCATATTCTGATTGGCTAAGATTGGCTTCCAAAGTTTGCACGAGTGGCTCATTTTGAACAATATGCCTCAAATCATGAACGCAGTGTCCGATTGCCGTGAAACTTTGCACGCACAAATTCCCAGGCCCAGGAAGAAATGCCACCCAGCATTTTTCAAATGTAGGGGGGGGCAGGCCACACACGGATGGACGGACGGACGGACGGACAGACAGGAATACATAGTCTCGGCCACGCCTTCCGCATGTGTAATAAGAAGGGACTATAGGCCACATGAGGACTTTAAACCTATAATTATACAGTACATCGGCTATTTGAAAATAGCAAATCTACAAGCTCACAACGCATTGCATGTGAGCTTGTAGATCTTGAAAAATTTGAAACAATTTTAACAACACAAGTCTTGTGTCCCTGGCACAAAGTATTTTCAGATGGGGAGCACATGGACAAATATATATGAATGTGGGTGTCCTTGACATGGACATTTTTGAGAGCCACTGCTTTAAACAACATTTAGGAAGCAAGCCCAAATAAGCAGCTATACACTTTAGAAACGAGCCCAAAAGACCACAACCCGCAACTACCTGCTACTGTGGGTGGGATACGCTGTGGTTGGTGGTGGTAGTGTTCTTTTTAATTGTGTGGCCCTGCTAAGCATGTTGGTCTACTCATTTAGCTATTACTCCTGCAGAGTAATGATTAATCCAAATACCCACATGATGATGATGATGATGTTGATGATGATGATGATGATGATGATGATGATGATGTGAGGTGACCTCAGTGTATATTTAAATTTTGGTGAATAAAAATAAAACTGCTTTGAATTGGCGTGCCTCAGCCTCTCTCACCGGTCGCATTCGGACGATCCAGTATCCAGGCACGAGAAAACGTCATTTCAAACACTTAGCATACGTACGTTTGACATTTTGAATACATAATATAAATACTGGGGAAACGTAAAAAAATTAGTATTGGCAGTACGTTTGTTACGTATTTCGCTACCTAACTTAATCTATGCACGTTTTGTGGCGTGGTCATTAATTACTTATCCATTGTACGTTTGGTAATGAGATCGTGTTGGCCATTTTTACTATTGGGTTCTAGCACCTTAGACAGGTTTGACTGTCTTTTGCCCATGGGCCTGTTTGGAACACGTGGACATACTGTAGTGTAGATATGATAAAGATATTGGTTTGGTTATAGTCACAGTCAGTGTTGCCAGACAGCTCTAACTTTGTCTGTCTGTCTGTCTGTCTGTCTGTCTGTCTGTCTGTCTGTCTGTCTGTCTGTCTGTCTGTCTGATGAGGAGTCTGGCCTTGCGTTGCCTATTGGCAGAGATAGTAAAAGTCGGCCAGGCTCAGCGAGGTAACAGTAAGTGAATATCTCAGGTTAAAATGCAGGGACATTGTTCCTCTGTAATCCATCTGGCTCTTAAGATTAGGGGACACATGGTGTAATGCAAAGAAATTCATATTGGTATTCTAGCCATCTCTCTTTCTGCCTCTGTGAGGGAGACGTTATGGGGTATATTTACTTTGGAAACAAAAATGCAAATTCTTACATTTGGCTTCAGTTCAACCCAAGGAGAGGATTCTGTTCCATTATGAATGGGTAGATTCTGGTGAATTTCCATTTATTCTTGGTCTGCTGCCTCTGGGGTTGCAGCAAGAGACTGTAGCTAGGGATTTATAAGGCCAGACGCCACTTTGTTGGTGTATAAAAGACTCAACTTCCTTTGGCAAAACTCTTCAAACTTAGGCAAGAAAATCCACAAAACTGACCTAATGGGAAAGGCAAAAAATAGCCCCAAATTTGTCAGGTGCATAACAGTGATGACTGAACTAGAAGATATGGGTCCTAAGGGTTGAAGCAGAAACCGTGACAAACAGACAAACAGAGGGGAAGGATTACATTACCACTTGGAATTAATGAATAGGGACAAGTAAATAGCCTAGTATCTCTTGTACAATGAATGCTACAGGAGTTGCTCTGCTTCCTTTTGGGTGATTAGAGGCTCATACACTGTAAAATCCCCTTACGGGTCCATTTGGTTACATTTGTACCATCTCTGATCTGCTTAAACAAATTGAGGATTTTACTGGGTAGGACCTAAAGGGTCACAGTGACCTTTTGGTCTACTTTAGCTGAATGAACTATTCAAACAGTGTCATTATCTGGTCTGGACAGTTGCTTTTCATTGTCACCCTCCCTCTCCAGTGGCTTTCTCTCGCTCTCACTCCTTCTTTCTTGATTGCACACAAACACACTCCCCTGCCCGTCTTATCTGGATCCTTTGTATGGTCTAACACGATTTGAACAGGGTAGGCTGACTGAGCAAATGGCAGCTTCATACTGTTGGGCTACCTTGCACAACTGAAAGGGAGTAACCAACGCATGCGAGGCGTCAAACTCGAACCAGGTTCTCCACGCAACAGCATGTGGCGCGACAGAAAGCTCCACCCCTTCGCTTGCATAGAATGTCGCCTCACAGCTAGAAGGTCGCTGTGGGCGCTGGGGGTGTGTCTTCTCCACCGCGTCATCAGCGTCCATACCCTAGGTGGGGTTGGCGAAAGGGCCTTTCTGTGTGGAGTTTGCATGTTCTCCCCGTGTCTCTCAGGGTAGTTAATACCCTCACAAAAACATGTAGTAATCCTGGTCGCTATACCGCCTTCCACGAGCTACATCCAACCAGGGAAACTCCCCCCTGTAAGGTGACAAGAAGGTCAGTTGGCTCTCATGCATAGAAGGAGGCATGAGCTCGGCCCTGGCCTCCCTCGGCTGGTGAGGGGAGTGTAGCGCCCAGGATCACTTAGAAAATTGGCACCGGGTGAAAAATAAGGGTTACAAAATCGCGGGATAAAAAAAAAAAGAATGGAAGTGAACGGGTCGTGACTGTTTCCGTTGCGCATGCGTGACGTGTGTGATGGTGCGACACATGCCAAAGCGTCAAACTGTCGCACCATCATTTGTACTATATTGTTGAACTTGACATGTCTACGTGCCGCAACCGGAAGCTCTACCCCTTTGCTTCTATATGTATATATGTGGCATGTGACTGTTTCACTCATGCATGTGTGACCGTACCCTTAATTACTGTACTTAGTTGTTTGCTAGTGTTGCGCACTGAAAATAGCAAATTGGTTCTTCACCCAGCCCAATTTAGTGAGAACAGGAAGCTCGTCACGACCCTGCAGCACTGTAATAAGGAACAAAAAACAAAATGCCAGAGTCAAATGTTTATTTACACACACACACACACACACACACACACACACACACACACACACACACACACACACACACACACACACACACACACACACACACACACACACACACACACACACACTCAAAACGTACTCATGTTGATAACATATTTTCTGTTGGTAAGTAAGTGCAGTAACAGGGGTGACCAATTTACAATCAATTTACAATTTAGGCATTTAGCAGATGCTTATCCAGAGCGACTTAGAATAGTAGAATAGTCCACACTCCTTTGGGGTGTTTTTTTGTCACTGTATATTTGCACATACGTGAAATTTGTCCTATGCATGTACCCATCGTATAACATCTAGGAGCAGTGAGCAGCCATTCTACGGCACTCAGGAGCAATTAGGGTTTAAAAGTAAGCGAGATCTTAAAGTGAGGAAGGCACTTGCATGGAGGGCCCTGAATGGCATGACCAGTGTATGGAACTCCAATCTCCCCCGCCAAATCAAACTCAGCTACAGTAGAGTCCGTTCTTCTCTATGGCAGTGAATGCTGGACCCTGAAACCAGCCCTTGAGAAGTCCCTGGACGGGTGCTACACCAGGATGCTGCGTGCAGTGCTTAAAGGTTCTATGACATTCATTTTCACTTTTTTTATTTTCAATGTTTTATTTGGGGTTTTATGACCTCAATTACACCCAAAAAACCTGAACTTAGAACATTCAGTGGATTTTCTGTGGTCTGGGGTTTTCTGAATAATTAGGCTGAAAAGTAATCTGAGCTTGGCCCTTCGACAGTGAGGTCACTGTCGATTAATCCCGCCCACTCTCCTCCTCGCCCCTCCCCTCCCCTATCCTTTCCTTTGGGGGGGGCGGAGTAGAGGCGATGATTGACAGGCAAAATCCCTCACCAGCGACACCCGCAGGCAAAGATTTCTTTTTTCATTGCAGTTGAAAAGGCTTTAGAAATGTGAGAGAAAAACACCTGCCATTGATCACTGGAATGGAATTTTCACTTAAAACTTTTTGAACACTTTTGAAGGACCAGGACAAAGACTTTGAATGTGGTGTAAAAGTGAATGTCATTAAACCTTTAACATCAGCAAGAGTGCGCATGTTACCAACAGAATCCTGTATGAGGGAATACCAAGGGTGAGCGAGAAGATTGCTGTAAGGAGAATGAGACTAGCAGGACACTGCCAAAGGCACAGAGAGCTGCCAGCCAGCAAACTGGTGCTGTGGGAACCAACACATGGGCACCGGTCAAGAGGACGCCCCACACTAACATATGTGGACACGCTCAAGAAGGATGCAGGAGCCCATAGCACCAATGAGCTGGCCAGATGTATGGAGAGTCGGGATGACTGGAAGCAACGATGGAGGGCTCGTCTGAGGACGACCTAGAGAGAGACACATATCGACACATTGCTTGTGTGGCCTGGAATCTAACCTCGGACAACCGGGGCACTGGCACCTCAGGCGGGCTCTCTAACCACTCAGCTATGGTCGTCCCATGTACAAATTGCAAGATCAGAGTAAGAAGTTCCCTTAAAATGGGGAATGAGTCTGCAGTCCCGACTGAAGGGGGAGGTTATTTCACAGCTTGGGAGCTATCAGGGGGAGAAGAGTCTAAGTTGTTTGGAGCGCTGGCCATGGTTTTGCAAGGGAGCTGACAGACCACAGCTGAACCAAACCAAATCTATTCAAATCAACACCACTAAAAGGACAACTTCGCCGATCTTCATATAATTGGTCCTCACTAATGCTCATTAGAATATGGTACCATTTCTGTCTACTTGGTCTGTGTCTCAGAGGAGGGCTTTGGACAGTTCAGAAACCCGCCTACCAGTGACATCATCGATGGGGAATCCAAGCCTATTCACCTGTTTCCTAGGCTGTGTGTTTTCCACTTCCTGTCGATTTCATTGGATATCATTGGTCATCTGACCAGTTTCATTGGATTTCATTGGATCAAATCGACAGGAAGTGGAAAACACACAGCCTAGGAAACAGGTGAATAGAAACTTCTGGCTTTCTATTCCTGGAAGCCATTGTTCTCATGTTAATAAAAAACGATGCCTAACGATGATGTCACTGGTAGGCCGAGCAGATTTTTTTTTTTTACCATTTTACATTATCATCATGAGCATTAGTGAGGACCAATTATACGAAGATCAATCTGGGAACAGCGCCCTCAGCTGTTTTTTTCCTTTGAATTTGCCTCTGGGGGGACCGCCCAATAGAATGTGGATGAAACAGGATGTTGGCCCGTTTGGTCCGCCCTCAGCCCTCCACTGCCGGTCCATGTGTCTTTGTTTACATTCCTAACAATGAATCTGTCTTGAGAGATTATACGAAGATAGGTTGAAAATGGGTGAAGTCGTCCTTTAACCAAACAACTAAATGACACCATCCTCTTAACATTTCAGTCACAATTCAGTCAGCTAAGCTCCAAAGACTATTCTCTCCAGCTATTCCCTAGTTCCGGATTCCATTTAGTTAAATGCTGTAAGGAACCACTCACATTTAAATGCAAATACCAGGCAGCATTGTTTATTTATTTGGGGTCATCCCAACATCCCTACATTAGTAAAATTCTTGTTTTATCCGCCGTCCATTATAAAATATTGCGGTCCATTTGCCATTGTCAAGTATTTATGTTGCTTGCAGCAATTCCCTGCAATGTACAGCAGCAACTTGAAATTAATGAGACGGAATTGTTTATTTGCCATTTTGTAAATAATGTGTGTTTATTGCTGTCTACTCCAATTCTATTGCTGGCTTTTGGTTACAGTATGTGAATTACAACATGTACAAAGAAATTGGAATTGATGACAATGTTACTGCCTGAAAATGAACATGTATTTTGATAGATGAGTATACTGTAGCTTAGCTATTAACTATACTGTAGCACGTAATCGATCAAAATGAACTGATCCCAGTTGGAGGCAATGCATTTTGGGCTTTCTGTGTTAAAGTCCATCTCACTTTGCTCAGAGTAGCGGGTTGGTCTGAGCAAGGTTTCAGACAAATCACAGAAATGACCAACCCTGGTCCACATATTGTAATCCTGATGTTCTGTCCAATCACATAATTGCATTCATCTGGTAACCCTTGACTGGCGTAGACACACCTTGTTCCGCATGGGTTTTCAGATCAAAAGGGCCCCCGGTACCGTTTTTTCAATGGGGGGGGGTGGACAGTGGGGAAAAAAAGCCGCTCCACCGATGCGTTTCACTGTTTTAGCACTCCTTCAGCAGCCACTGCTTCTAAACTTTCACTTCCTCCACGCTGTTTGGTGCTAAGAGGAATTATTAAAAAAAAAAATACTCATCAGCAGGGGGGGCCCCTTGCGGTGAAATCCTGCGTATGGGTTCTCTTAACCCAGCAACCCTATGTAAGCTACGCCACTGACCCTTGTCTAGTCAGGGACTAGCTAGACCTGGAACACAGGCGTTTGTAATTACTTACCTTGTTTAATAGAAAAGCTAGCATTATTCATAAAATGAATCCCAGTTCCATACTAATTCCAACTATGTTAGTATGTAACACAATTACTTATACACACAACAACAAGATGGGGTCTAATAACGGTGTGGCTTCATGTGGATCTCGGACGTCATGTAGCTTATAACGATATGTCTATGACATACTACATGATGCATCTATGACGTATGACTCCATATTTGGGAAAGGTTTCAGCCTGATCCGCCTTTCCCTTCCATTATGAAATGTAAGTGAAATATTTCAGAAACTAGTGAACAAGTGGAAGGAAATGCATGGAGGTTGCTTGGCCTACTGGCAGCATGCACAAGATTGTTGATTATTTTGGGGCATTTTTATTTTAGGTCCTATCATTGTTTATTGAGCAAAAAAAGCGGACCAAGTATTGAGCCCCAGTCAACTAAGTATGTGGTTAGTTGAAGAAGTTTACGATTTTTTTGTGTGTGTCATCCTGCAGTTTTTGCCTCAGTTTGACTGATTTGCCCCATCAGCTGAAGAGTTCCTGCAAATGAAAATGGAATTGGTAACAAAAACTTGTGATGGAAACGCCTTTCAAAAGTTCCCTTCAGCTGTGTGAGAACGGTATGTTCTGACACAAAGCCATCTGTTATGTAGTGATGTAAAATTCACACTGTGAGCGTCTGAAGATTGTCACTGGGAATCTACAATGTTTTCTGCAACCAGAGAAACTTTGAACTTGTATTTGAGTATTTATTTTACATTTGGAAATTTTCTTCACATTACAGCTATTGTACTAATCGTTACAATTTACCTTCTGGCTAAGTCAGGAGATTATTTGTTTTCAAAATAATGCAGCTACGCCCAAATATGGAGCGTGTTGTCATGCGTCGTCATGGCATCAGCCGTAAAACAAATCGGACAGCTTCATATATGGGCAAAAAAGGAGCTTGCCCCATATATGGGCATATACTGATGATATCAGTGATCTCCATATAGGCTATGGGCATAAAAGGGACAAGGACAGACAGATACAGAGATCCGGTTGTCCAGAGCCACAGATCCAATCGCTATGCCCATATATGGTCATGTGCATATATGGGACCGACCAACTTCAAACTCGGCGCGCGCAAGGACGTCGAGTAGTTCAGATTTCCAGTTGTCCAGAACCACAGATCCAACCAATATGCCCATATATAGGCATTCCAATATATGGGCATATACTGATGACATCAGGGGTCTCTATATATGGGCATAAAAGGGTCAAGGACTGACATATACAGATATTTCCATAAATGGGCCTAAAAGGGACACAGGTAGACAGACAGAAACAGACATCTCCATATGGGCACAAAGGGACACAGACAGACAGATACAACGGGTACTCTGACAATTCCCCAAACACTATGACACTGTGGCGTAAGTGTAGGTACACAGCCCGAACTCTAGATGTGAGGGCTGCATAGCGGCCCGAACATCTAGTTTTCATAATTTCCCTTAGAATCGTTTGTAATCACAAGTGAACGTACTGTGAACACCAATGCATCTAATTCTGTCTGCATGTGACTAATTAGAGTAGTTTATTTCTGTCCATATGGGAGAACATTGATTGCACTTCTTCCACATGACTGTGGTAGTGATTTTGTCCTCATTAAGCTAAATGTATACTTTGCCCATGAAACGAACAGATTTTCAAACAAAAAACCTGTTAGTTTCTACGCGCTCGTTCGACAAAGTTTAAATTAGGCTTCACAGAAAAGTTTGATGCCCAGTGCTATTGTGATTTTGACGTTTAGATTACAAAGCCAAAGGTGTGTGTCATACAGGAGGAAACAGATGCATCACTGTGCTTTTATTGTATTTTCTTTCTGTCTATGTATTTGTGGCCCTCCACTGTCCCAGATGTTATTTGCACCTGTGATAGCTACTGTGCCAGGCTTCTCAGCTCTGGCAGTCCTTGGCGTCGTAAAGTACAGTCCAATAGCACAGAAGTGTGATTGTAAACACATCAGGAACTTGGCAGTTGGCAAAGTGGCAGAGGGCTACAAATGCATACACACACGTACAGTGTGTACTGTACACACACACACACACACACACACACACACACACACACACACACACACACACACACACACACACACACACACACACACACACACACACACACACACACACACACACACACACACACACACACACACACAGCATTTACTGTGAAGATTTCCAGGTAAAATAGGGCCAATGCAGAACTCATGGAAGTTAACTGAGAGATGTCATTTGAAGCCCTTTGTACACAGAGGAAATGTAAATTGCATGCTTTTTTCTGACCTCTCTTGCACACCTACGAAATTGCCGTCCGCCGAATTGTTGAGACGGTGCATACTTTTTCTTCTGTGAGTGTGGACTGTTTCTTAAGGCTGTTTTCTGTGAGTCTGCACCCATCCTTACTTTAATTAAATGATCTGGCCTTTAACACATTAACTGCCGGGAATTAATTAATTAATTAATCAGCCACTGGCAGCGTTTTTACTAATCTTTTGAGACCCACAGACATTTTCTTTTTCAATAACGATGTAAACATCAGATATCTCTGGGGGAAAGACGAGGGTTTCTTCTTTCATCCGAAAAAAAAAACAAAAAAACGTTGTACCCGTGTTCCGTTCTTAAGTTATCGGCAGTTGAATATAGCTTGTTTTCCACAAAAACGCAATCTGGGAAAAGCAATCAGAGATAAATGTATTTTTATAAATCTGATGACGTTAGACCGCACAGGCTGGATTTTTTTTAGATCACGTGATTTCCGGGTGTATTCTTCCTCGGGAATCCTAGGATCACTGACAGGTTGCGGAAGAGCACCCTCATCGTAATCACTGACATCACCAAATGACTTCTATACATATAAAGTACATTTTTGCTTTGTTTTATCTAAGCAAGTGGGGAGGGGGTCTCAGCTATAAAAGTTGACCAAGGTATCACAATTATGAAAGACCCCTACACACGTGTATGTACTGTAAGTGAACATTTGAAGCCATGTTGTTTACAATTTAGGCATTAGTAGACACTAGACAATCTTATCCAGAGTGACTTAATGCCTGACTCTAAATAATACATGGCACAAACCCTAGTCAACAAACGGCAGGGTCTGTCGTGCACAGTAAATAGAGTGCAAAGAAAACAATTAGGTGGATACCAGCTAAATATCAAACCAACCTGCAACAAGAAGTGATGTAATGAATGAGTTCTTGGGAGTGAGGTAGCGTCTAAAGAATTTAGTTTTCAGACTGTGGCAGAGAATTGGGAGTGATCTGAGTTTACAGTTCTGACTGAGTAAAAGTGGTGGAGCAGCAAGCTGCAGATATGGCTTTGTTTTTGATATTTGATATTTATTTGATATTTCGTCCTGCACCAGAGTTAACATGGATGTGCATAACATTTTTGTGAACTAATAATAGCGTTGGCCAGGGTGTCATAGGGAGGGGAGGGACAGAAAGTATGTCAAAAGGGTTGTATGGGTGGATACAGCTAATGTACAAGCTATAATAGAAGGTGTGTTGTTCATGCTGTGCTCTCTAGTTTAGATTCTACTTTACTTGTCAAGAAACCTTTTTTCCATTTTGGTGGAAAGAAGCATCACTGAGTGCAAGCATTTTCGCAGAATGGCAGGTGAAGTTTCTAATGAAAATGTCATGGTAAAGTAACTGAATTGCCTTAAGTATAATTGAATGGACTAAAGTTAAACACAGTAGCGCAAAAACACGCAATTCTTACATGATGCTTCAGCCAATGCTTCAATTATCTATTGTTTATTGCCCACAGAATTGTATTCCAAACCATAAACATAATGTGGATTTGCACGACAGTACCTGGCACTCTTATGATCTTCTGTATCTGGGAAAAGAATTCTAGAATAAATTCTTTTAGGAAGCATGTACATACCACCTATTTTTATCACTGCAAACTAGTGGAAACAAGTCATGATGAATAAACATTCTGAATTGCATTTTGAAAACCACCTACAATATTTTGGAGGAGATAGTCAGACACTTCCTATCTTTCATTTTATTATACATTTATAATCTCAGGGCATATGATGGGCTGAAGTACCTAACTACTGTGACTGTGGCATTCAAGCCATCCACTCTGTCCCCACACAGGAATAGACAGAAGGGACCAACACAGCAAATTGCGTGATTTCATCAAATCTAGGAACTTTTTCTGCATTGCCTTGCACACAGACAGAACTTCTAAGAGATGGGTGCAGCCCTAAAAGGATGATGCAATGAAGGGTCATGCTTTTCAAGTTGCTACACTCATTAGTGTCCATTTTTACAATATCAGAGTTAAATTAATCATTTTAACTGTGCAGCAAATATGAAATTCTATCAAATGTGAAATTCTGTTCAAAATGTTTACACCAGAGATAAATTATGAAGTAGTGTTTAGGCAGCTGTTATTGATAGCTTTAAGAGGTGCATCCATTAGGCACAACAGCACAAGCAAATCCCACTCCAAGCACTGAAAATGAGCAAGAAAGCGGTGGATGACAGATATCTGTCTCTTACTCTCTCATTCACTCTCATTGCCTGGGGGGTTTATGATAAACAAGCTGTCAACCGTAATCATCTGCAATCAAATACATTTTCAGTGTTTTATAAAGTATGGCAGTTGTGCAACGGCTGTGATGTCACCAACTGATGTCTGTCAAGGTCAGCTGGACACTGCTATGGAATAATGTATATATAATATGATGGTATGAAAAGTGGACACATTTTTGTTTTTCTAATCTCTACCAGGCTGGAACAGCAGGGGACAAAGTGTGTGTGTCTGTGTGTGTGTGTGTGTGTGTGTGTGTGTGTGTGTGTGTGTGTGTCTGTGTGTGTGTGTGTGTGTGTGTGTGTGTGTGTGTGTGTGTGTGTGTGTGTGTGTGTGTGTGTGTGTGTGTGTGTGTGTGTGTGTGTGTGTGTGTGTGTGTGTGTGTGTGTGTGTGTGTGGTGTGTGTGTGTGTGTGGGTGTACTGTGTACACTGTGTAGTAATCTTGGAAACTGCCAGACTGATCAGCGTCATGTTTCTTGTGCACACAGGCTAAGGAGGTCAATCAAAGTCAATGAATCTTTTGAATCCATCAATTTTTATGAATTCATAATCTCAGACCAACCACCCCCCAGGCTATGGGGGGGGGAGTGGTTTGATGTACAGCCTCGTCCATGAGGCTGTGAAGTTGAACAAGCCAATCGGTCGCAAGCTGTCTGTCTGGCATATGGGTTCTGCTTCTAGCAAGATAGAGCGTGAGTAATCTAACACCACTGTTAAACAATTTGCCAGTGAGACGGAAACAGACACACAGAGATCGCAGCACCTACAACGTGTGCGCATGTGCACAGAGGGTCACTGTGACCAATGATGCTCGTAAGCATGCAGACAAACTCACAGCTGTCAACACACGCACGCACACGCACACACACACACACACACACACACACACACACACACACACACACACACACACACACACACACACACACACACACACACACACCAGAGCTACAGTATAAGCAGCATATAATTTCATGTTAGTTACACTGCAGGTGAAACACTTGTTCCATGAAGCTGGAAAACTACCAAAAGCTAAACAAATGCTGAAGAGTTAATGAGGAATGATTGTAACTGTCATTAAAAGTAACTTTTGAGACTACAAGCGTGCACAATATCCACGTTTTAGTGCTGCTCTTTGATGAATGTCCCTCGCTGCACACAGAACAACAGAAAGGCCCGTGGCCTATATGCTGATGTGCGTGCACGTGCCCCACACACACATACAGCCCGCGGCACCCATGACGCACACGTAACGGAGAGACACACCGTGAGCCCATTGTTACGAAGGCTTTCACGTCATCTCATTTGTTTGATAGGTCGCCATAGCTACCGACTAAGTTTGGCTGTGTGTGTGTGTGTGTGTGTGTGTGTGTGTGTGTGTGTGTGTGTGTGTGTGTGTGTGTGTGTGTGTGTGTGTGTGTGTGTGTGTGTGTGTGTGTGTGTGTTAGGTCATCTGTGTGTGCTCCGTTTCCCTGTGTTCTTGTACCCCTCCAGCACGCCTTTCCCTGCTCGGCTGTCTTGTGTTAGCCTTGTCAGCCTTGCCCTGTGTCATACCTGTCACAGCCCACCAGTCAATTCAATTCAATTCAAAGGGCTTTATTGCCATGAGAAAACATACGTTTACATTGCCAAAGCAGAAAGCACAATACAACAATACAGCAATACAATCAAAACAAAAAATATGTACATTTGAAAGTCAGAATCTTCAATAGATCAATTTCTATGTACCAAGATCACTGGGTGCAGGTATAGTGCAGGAATATACACAATGATTAGTCTTTAGGGTGGTTGTGTTCCGTTTGATATCCTTCTCCTATCACAGCAACTCACGAATCTTGCTGCTGTGTTTGCACATTGTTGTACTTCGCCCAGCAGATATGGGAGTTTTTTGTCATTGGTCATGTCACCAGTCATCTCGTTACCCAATCCTCTTGTTTAATTCGGGTCCCTACCCACTCCAGCTGTACCTTGTCCTCTGATTAGTTCCCTCACTGTGTACTGTATATCTGGCTGTCCTCACTCCTCAGTATTTGTCCGATCATTGTCAGATTAGTGTCTCAGTTCAGAATTTTTCAGAATTCCTGTGTTCTTGCCAGACTGTTATCTGTTATATCTGTACCTATAGCTTGTTTTGTGCTGAATTCCAAATAAAGGCCTTGAATCTGGGCCCAGCTGTTTTGCTACATACTGACTGATCACCACAGTGACCATTGCTGACCAACACGTCAATTCTTTTGATAAAAAATGGCCGATCCGGGCACTCAAAGTTAAAAGAGGGAACAGCCTTTATTTAACACAACGCAAAAGAAAATGTCATCAGGGCAAAAGAAAAATAAAAACTTCTTCTCCTGACTAGTGAGCTGTATACTGTGTTTTGTATACTGTAGCTTATATGATTGAGCTGTGATTAAGTACAGTGACCAGTTTGATTAGGACAAATTATACATTACATTTCCACTCATACAGTAATTATTTCATTCTAACCATAGCTCTGCATGATTTCAGTGCAATGTCACTGACAGTTTTGTGTATTCATTATATTTATTTGAAGTTAATCATTGCAATATTAAGATTAGTAGTAAGATTTGTAAGATTAGGTTAGTCAACCATTTGCAAAATGAGATAAGTAACTTTATTAAATTAGCCTCATCTTTCACAGTATGTGAGCCCAAGAATAATGAAAGTTGCCCAACTCTGAAATTAACTTTCTCCAAGTAAAAAATAAAAGAATGAACAGCTACACAGTTTTTGACATGTGACAGCTTCAATATGCTGCAGTAATGTAACGTCAGAATCTATCATGTTCCATCTAACATCTTGTGGACTTTGCTTTATACCATCAAAGAGAAGATATTAATCTGCCTTGAGTTTCTCCTCAGGAGGTAATGAGATGTGATGAGCTGGAGCCTGTAGCCTGTCTGACAGTCCGTCAAAATTGTCTGGTCCGGCATTATCCTGTGAGCCGGCCGAGGATGACTATGTTTAGGTATGCATGGCTGACTAATATGAGTCTAACAACCGAGACCAGATGTGGTCTTTCTTTGCTGGATAGAAGAGAGCGATGAATACCAATTATCAGCACATTTTATCTTACAACTGCAAGCAAATAGTACACAGTGCATGAACAGGCAGAGAAATACTATAATGAGCCCGATAGCAATATGCGTTGCTCATGTCATTTCGGGGGGGGGGGGGGGGGAAGATCCTTGTTTGCATTAAATTATTTTGGGTGTACTGTTACTACCACAAAAGATTAGTTGCTGATTTGATCTCAGAATATTATCTAGCAGTTGCTAGCACCTCTTGTACCACAGTAGTACATGCTGTGTGCTAAGTGGTTTCCGTTGTGCTTATATGGGCTACATATTCATCTTTTCCAGTGAGCACATACAGTGTAGATACACACAACCTCCTTGATGGACTGAAAACATTTACTTATGGGAGAGATACAGTATGCCTCTCTTGATTACCTCTCCAATCCCTCAGATCCCTCTGGTAGCGTCTACATCTGGCCACTCCTCATCCTCTTATCTGGATGTCCAATTCTGAATGACTTAAGAAGCCAAGAATCTGTTCAATAAACAAGAGTACGAAAGAAATTGTATGAGGGCCCTTGTCTTTGGCTTTGAAGTGCAAATAATATCACGTACATATAAGGGTATAAGACATTTGAAGTGCCACCTTATTACTATTCAGCCCATACTTTGTTTTTCTATCCATCGCTCAGTTTCTTGTCAATGTCACAGTCACTCTTAGCTTGTACACATGTGCGCATGCATGCCATGCACGTGTACACACACACACACACACACACACACACACACACACACACACACACACACACACACACACACACACACACACACACACACACACACACACACACACACACACACTGTCTGAGTTCTTGACTTTTGAAGTGTGTCAAAAAAAAAAACTGTGTTTCTATCTTGCTATAAAAATATTGAGAGATCATTGTGTCTTCAACCAGGTGCAAGGTGTAGTTAAATCATTGAGAAAAAACAAAGTAGGAACACAGGGAGGAAAAGGATAATCAACATCTGGTGAACAGGTGTTCAGACACAGCGCACTTAAATGAGGGATTCATGCTCTGTGGTGTAGCTGGGCGGGATGGATGAAGAATTGCAGTCTTTTTGGCTCGAATAGTTTGGAGGAGACTGTTGGGGATATCAGCAATGCTGAAGAGCTTCTCATGTACTTTATGGGAAAGCTTCACAGCAATCCCCTTTTGATCATTTGCAAGATAATGAATATTTTATAGTGTGACATCTTTTTGCATGGCTTTTTTAGAGTGACATTGACTTTCGACTCAGTGTTCGTCATACAGTATCTTGGCACCGTACTAGCTAAAGAGGTTACCCAGGGGAGAGAGACAAATAGAGGTTAAATAGATAATAGGCCAATTAGATCCAGTGGCTTTATCTAAAGGACTGTTCCATACCACTGATGGTGATAATTAATTAGCTCATTCCTTTAGCTTAATTAAAGCGCTGTGTAATTTAAGTGCTGACTGAATAGCTGATGACTTGTGACAGCTGGGACAATGGAGAAACCAGCAAGGAATGGGAAAGTAACTGAGGTGACTGATGATGAGGGACATACGTCATCAGTCTCAGACTTACTTGGGCCCTCAGAATTTTGCAATGCTAACAACATAAACCGTCAATCTTCTCCTGTCTCCTTCTGTTCTAGCGGTCCTCATCCATTCTTTAAGGGGAATGAACTCCAAACCCAAATGTGTCTGAAACCTGACATCTGATGGTGAAAAGCAGGGCACTATTCTACACTCTACTATTGGCTGGTTTTAATAGCAGGAGACCCTCTATATATATATATAGTGTATAAATACAACAGGAAGTGGCTTATTATCCGGCACCAACATGAGCCGATACAATAAGATTAATTTAGGAAGATACGCCATCCCACGCTTCGCCATAGGTGCGAAATGGTACACAAATGGTCTACTAAGTGGGTGCCATGACATCAGGTCAGATCTCCCGAACGTCCTATGATTACTGTTGCTAAATATTGCAAGAGTGCGTTGCTGGGACAGAGAAAGGTTGATAATGTTTCTCCTTATTTGTCTCTCTGAAAAACGAATTTTTTGTCAGAATATATGGCCTGTGAAGAAGGGGTCCAATATTTCTTTCAGTGACCGTGGGGCCAAAGCAATGGTCAGAAGCTGTGTTCGCGTTTACTTCTCCCATTAGAATTAATTGACCCCCGACATACTACGTCACCTACATCACACAGATTGATACGGGAAGTATAACGGAGATGGTGTGTCTTACTTTTCTGTTGTTAGTCTTGGCCTATACCCAGTTCAGTACAATTCAGTACCCTGCTTTTCACCATTACATGTAAGGCATCATACAGATTTGTGTTTAGGGTTTTAATTTCAGACACATATATCAGGTTAAGTGCAACTCCAGTGTGGGAAAGTGTCTCTGCAGCTTCTTCCAACTAGACATTAACTAATGCACTACCTTATGTGATGTTGACTTTGAACTGGATTACAACTGCTGACACACGGCAGCCACCAGATGCCGTGCCTTGAAGAAAGTGAACAGACTCAAACTGTCTCTTGGCGTAAGTAATAACCTGCTTTAAGATGTGGATGATAGTGGACGGTATTCCGGATGGAGACATCTATCATTTCACAGGCTGTGGTCTAGCTCTTTTTCCCTCTGGGATGTCCAGAGGAAAAAGAGGGGAATTATTTATTCATTAACTTTTGCAAGGATCAAGTTTTTAAAAGTCAAAAGTGAAATTAGAAACTGCAGTTAAAATCGGAATAAACAAAGGAGAAAAGATGAAGGAAGAGCCGGTAAAAAAGGGTTTTGAAGAGAAAGGGTGCGTAGGTGACACATGGTCAAGGATGGAAAAAAGAAAGAAAGGGGAGAGAACAGCTGGAGGAGATGTAAGAGCTGGTGGATATCTGGGTTTATTTCATATTCTACACCAGTGGTTTTCAAACATGTGCCTAAGGCACCCGTGTGGGCAAGTCAAAATCTCAAGGCACACCTGTAATCATTGAGATAGCCAATCTACAAGTGCAACGCATCATGCATTGTGAGCTGACAATTTATTTGGGCTGAAAAAAAGCATCAATCTAAATGTATAATGTTCACCTATGAAACATGCCCAATATAGTGACACAAGGTTGAAAGTGGTTAAATTATATATATTTTTGGGGGTATGTTTAGAATTGTATTGGGAAATGAGTACACACAAAGTAATGATGCAAAATACAAATTAAACATTCATAACCTTTTGTATAGTTGTATGCAGTATATTGCAATAATAATATATGGTTGTCACAAACTCCCACGGACCTCCTGGGACTTGTCTCACAGCACACTGTCAGAGAACTACTGTTCCCCTTCCACTGTACACCATCACTGGCCTTCTCCTTGCATATCTCAAAAAAAGGACACACACACACACGCACGCGCGCAGGCACGCACGCACAGCCATACGCACAGCCACACACACACACACGCACACACACACACACACAAACGCGCAGGCACGCACACATGCACACGCATATGCGCACACGCATATGCACACACACACGCACACACACACACACACACACACACACACACACACACACACACACACACACACACACACACACACACACACACACACACACACACACACACACACACACACACACACACACCCCACACACACACACACACACACACACACACACACACACACACAGATAGAGAGAGAGGGGGAGAAATCACCCCCTGGCATATTTGGATCTAATTATAAGAAAAACTAAGAAAAAATAAACAATAACATTAAAATGCAAAATTTTGAGGCCACACGCCTCTTTTATGTGAACAAGCACCCTGAATTTATGCTGTCAATACACAATGATGATTGTACCCTTTGTTCTGGTGTGTGTGTCTCTCTGGGAAAATGTAAACACTTGGAATTAGCACTTAGTTGTAGGACCTTGTAACACAGGACAGATGTCCCCCCCCCCCCTTAAGCTTAGATCATCTCTGTAAAGGGAACACACTTGCACCAGAAGGGAGGCCTCATGCATGAAAATGGCAGAGTTCCAATAAAAGTCTGTACTTTCTGATTTAGAGGCTCCAGGACATCACAACACAGCAGAACTTTCAGTGTTGAGTTACTGGTGAATTATTATTCTGTGTTGATTTGAAGGCTGATTACTCATAGAGTTGTCAGGACTCTGGGATGTGCTTCCCTCAAGCCACTTTTAGTGTTAAATTAACTTATATTGGGGACTTAGAGTGTAAAAAGGGTCTTGTATAAACACTATATATCCTCTGAGTGTCAGGCACTGCAGCACTGCAGTGTTGGTGGTAGGTCAGTGTAGTTACTCTTAACGATAACCACATAATGAAATCTAAAACAATAAATGCATAAAATCTCTGTCCGTGTGTCTGTAGTTAACGTATCTCGAGAGCCGTCAGACCGACCAACTGCAAACTTGCCATGCGCATCACCGACGACGTGAGGGAGTGCGGTCCGTGCCCGGCATCCAGTCGGACAGGTAGGCGGTTGTCCAGAACCACCGAATCAACCGATATGCCCATATATAGGCATATATGGGTCCGGTTGTCCAGAACCGCTGATCCGACCACTATGCCCATATATGGTCATGCCCATATACAGGACCGACCGACTTCAAACTCAGCGAGCGCATTGTTGAGGACTCAAGGGAGTGTGGATAGGCGGTTGTCCAGAACTGCCGATCGGACCGATATGCCAGTATAGGGATATATGAAGATCCAGTTGTCCAGAACCGCCGATCCAACCAATATCATATGGGCATACTTATGACATCAGGGACTTCCATATATCCTCCGACCGATTGACTTCAAACTCGCCGCACGTGTCACAGACAACTACAATTTACAATTTAGGCATTTATCAGACCCTCTTAATCCAGAGCGATTTACAATAAGCAAGGTAAACACATACATCAAATGCAGAGGCAGTGATCTAGGATTATAGGTAAACCAAGAACCTAGCATCAGTCTAAACAACAGTATAATATAAAAAATATATAATCTGTACATTGAAACTATACAAACTATAGGATGCCAGGTCAACAAATGAACCTGGTATCTGTCTAAATAACATGCTATCTAAATTACATTTTAACCTTTGCATAAGACTGCATGATCGTCAAGGCTATATAGGTCAAGTGCTACGGCAAGTGACAAGTGCTACGGGCTAAGGTGGAGTTCCACAGATTGGGAGCCAGAATGGGAAGAGTTTGGGATGTGTGGAGAGTTGTCCCGGATGTTTTAGGGAAGGTTCTGACAGCTTCCCTGTGTTAGCTGATCTGAGTGAGCGGGAGGGGCTGTAGGTGGTTGGATCAGGTTTCAAAGATATGCGGGTGCCATACATTTGGTTGCTTTGTAGGCCAGCTTCAGTGTGTACTCGGTGCGGGCAGGAGAAGGGGTGAGCAATATATCTGTCCGTATATATGGACAGAGATCTAGACATAGATCTAGTTGTCCATAACCTCCGGTCAGACTGCTATGCCCATATATACAGTAGGCCCCGCCGACTTCAAACTTGGTGCATGCATCACCGAGGACCCGAGGGAGTAATGCGCCAAGTGGGAAGTCGGTTGATCAGTAGATCTCCAAAAATATCTATAAAACCACAAATCCCCATATGCTAACCTGATGTCATCAATATGACGTCATCAGCATGACGTCATAGAAAGAACTGACGTCATAGACTGGCCTGAACATGAACAGTGACAGGTTAGTGGTTAGCAAGAGCATGATGCTCAAGATGAGAGCTAAAGACGGATTTATGCTTAGTTTTGCACCTGTGTGTTGTGTACCAAAAATAGCTGATCTACAAGCTCACAATGTGTCCATGCTGCAACACATTGTGAGCTTGTAGATCTGATATTTTCCCTTAAGAGCACCTAACCCATTTTCTGATCCCAGACACATTTGAAACACTGTGAGGAGGAAATTATGTTTACCGTTATGTCGGCAGCTCTGTTACCCCATTCCCATCAACCCCAACCTAGCCAGCTCCAGAGGGGAAGGGGCACTCCCCTCCATCTGTTCAACCTCTCGCTCTCTCTTCCATTTCCTCATGTACATATGTGTGCAAAAAATAATTGCTTCCTTAGAAGTGCACTACAGTCCCACATAGTTTTTGTCTCTATTTATCATTCAATATTCAACTCCAGATGGGATGCTGTTGTCACTTTAGTTGTTGTCGTGCCATATCTGATGAATGCTGTACTTCAAATTCTTGAAATTTCCTGCACAAAATATTTAGCCAACAATCAAAATGTTTCAAAAATAGTGAAAATAGCCAATCTACTTTCACATGACAACCTCAAACAACAAGGTATAAATTAGGGCTTAAGTGGTTAGACTTGTCAAAGCAAACAAAAACATACATTTTCCACAAACTGTTTGTATACATTATGACCAGGGGCTTCTCTGCTTCTCTGTTCCTTTCAACAAGGAGAGTTAGATGGATGAGGCCAGGATGTGAAGGGCTGCAAATGGCCTACGCAGACTGATAGGCAGTGGTGACTCTCTTATCAACATGTTCATGTGGAGTCAGACGGTGTGAAATTGCAGGACAGGGAAATGCTGAGGCCGGGCTTAGAGTGTCAGTTTATCCAGGTCCTCTGACCAGGATTGCAGGTCTGGAGCCAGTGTCCGGGTTCTCTTTACTTTCTCATTATTAATGATCTGAAATGCAAATACTGGCCCTAGAGTATCCTATCCCTCTTAGAGTAATGTGACAGACACCCATGGATTTATCGTTTAGAAAACCTCTTCAATTAAATGCGGCTATACTGTCTACACACAGGATGATTAGCACACCAAAAAAACACTCTTCACTACTACAGTATTGCCAATACCTGGTGGCCCAGATGGCAATTGTAGAGGCTGTTTCTGTTTGCTCTACCAAACCTGGGCGCAGTAGGCAATAGAAACCAAACATATTGCTTTACGTCAATATTTGCCATATCATTCTATGTTGTTTTATTTGTCTCATTGGTTTTGCTTCTGTTGCAAATACCTGCCAGGATATCAAGGATTAGTAGTTATCCTTAGGTGCACAGCAGCACTGCTGTATAAACTACAGTAGCCTACATTAGCTAACCAGATCAGGGCAGGACATCTTAGTCTTTCACTCACATCAGACAGGTGCATTAGCCTAACCCTCTTAAAGAGAATAGCTATCTGTCCCAATTTGTGTCAGGAATGCACACACTATATTATGTAAGGGGATACTTTTACACATCGACAGGATGGCCAGTTGGTGGGGATTGGTGCCCCTCTCCCAGGATGCACGCAAGCTGTGGCTAATTGGAAAGTACACACAAATACACACATGCTCGCACACAAGCACCCACATTTGTGCATACACACACACACACACACACACACACACACACACACACACACACACACACACACACACACACACACACACACACACACACACACACACACACACAGGGTTAAAGAGCACAGCATTATGATGATGATACAGTTAATGTTGGAGGAAGTCGGCGCAAGATCCTCCCCATGTCTTCTCATCATTCTATATTTTCATCAGAATATCATCCGCGTGCTGTGAACAGGAAATGTGAGTGGAGAGCCTGTTGTACAGTGAGTCCTGAGCAGGAAGCACTGTGAGACCCTGTTCCCAAAGTCCCCGCCACTGGTCCTAATTGGCTTACACATTCCTCCAAGGATTACCATTCACTTCTTATTTGTGTTTGTAATAAATGAATTCAAACATTTGCTTTGGCTGCCTGAATTGGTCAGACTAACGTCAAAACACACTTAGCCCTACTTTGTTCTTCTACAGTAGCCTATAATATTTATTTATATAACAAGTAATACAATTCCATGAATTTCAATTTTATGAAAAACATTTTTTAACAATGGATTTTTTGTTTTCACATACAGTAGTAGAGTAACAAATGTTTGGTCATTGACAAACTGTATGTGTATTTAATGTGGCTCTCAATTAACCCCAGCCCTAACCCACCCATGTGTACCCTTCCCACTGTCCAGACTCATCCACATACAGTACATATCAGTACACAGATTAAAAAGGGCAGTGGAATGATAAGAATATTAAAACGATCATAATAGTAATAATAATAATAATAATTGTACTGTAACTTTATCATATCTGTTTTGCATTTGTTTTTCAATTCTCTTTTCACTTTTTAATTTGATTTAAATGTCAGTTTAATGTGTTTCTTTTGCAAATTAAGTTTAACTTAATGTTTTGTGTATAAGGACTTTGAATTGCCTTGGTGAGATGTGGTTTACAACAGCATTGGAACAATGTACAGGTATGTTCAGGAGGAGCCATGCCTGATAAAATTCTCACCTGAACAACTCTTCCCCCACCTGACATCCCTCACCCTCACACCTCATCTTCCCCTTGTCCACCGACCACCATCACCCCTTCATCCTCTCTCACACATCCGTTCACCTCCCCCAAGTCTCATCCCTTCATCCTCGACCTCTTCAGCCCTCTTTCCATTTCACCCTATTCAATTAATCACATCAACTTTTCATTTATAATAAATATAACTAATTGATTTTCTGTTTGAAGGCGTGGACTTTACAAGTGAAATAAACTTGCCTTGCCTGGAGTGAAGACAGAATCTCAACATTCCAAACACAAGCTATCTCAAAACAGACAGACAGACAGACAGACAGATAGATAACAACTTTAACTTTGTTCAACAGCACTAAATGGTTAAAGTAGCCTAATCTGTAATCTTTCTTGGCTCTCTCCTCGTCCAGATAGACCATGCTCTGTCTTCTAGGGCTAGGCTATACAGTAGCTGCATCAATTTCAAATTAGCTTTAAATACTGTCTGTATTTTCTCATTTAGCCTAATGAGTGTATCCTATAAAGTTCCAGTTTGCACTATTACTATTGCATAGTTTTGGCAAGCCCCATTATATTATTCAACCCGGAAAACGTCAGGTGCCACCGTGCCAGACAGTAGGCTACAGTACTGCACGCGGTTCGGCTATACAATGGGAAAGCGACAGGCTGACTAAATAAGCAATTTTAAACGGTTGTTTCGTGCCGGACCAAAAACTTAGGGTGCCGGACCATACCTCAAACACTACACGTTTTTGGATACGATGTGGCGAAAAGGGTTATCCACGGACCCTTTGCGGCCTTTCCACCGATTCCGATAGAGCTCGCAGTGGAACCTCATCTCGGAGCTGTATAGCGGAATGAGAGAGGTTCGTATAATGGGGCTAAATCTTTGCATTTATTTTTGTTTTCCGAGATTATATAGCCTTTTTGAAATGAAACATTCACTAACCTGCTTGTCGGCTATGCTTTAACTGAGACAATTTAGTAACTCTAAAATCTAACATGACGTAAGAACTCGACGAGTGACGACATTAAGGCAAGTGCGTAAAACAGCAAACGTGGGAGTTGATTATTTCTGTTAATCAGTTGCAGCTGATTTTGGAAGTTTGGAACAGCCTATTGGACTACTATATGTATTGAATAAGTGAGGATTTATGAGCATTGATTCTGGTGATTCTCCCCTTAAGGCAGTGGGTCCCAAACTTTTCAGGCTGCGGCCCCCAAAATAATCATATTTGAACTGGGGACCCCCCCCCACCCTGACAAGCACTTGGAATTGTATTGCATTGCATTTAGTTTGACTCGGTTCCACAGATCAATATTGTGAAAATAGTAGATCTACAAGCTCACAAGCCTCACACTGCCAGGCATTGTTGAGCTTGTGGATCGAATATTTTCACTACGTTGCCTCTTCCGTAATATTTGACAATTTGGTATTAAAAAAGGTCTTGAAAGTCATTAAATTGTAACTTTAGAAATGTGCAGATACCAGACGTATACTGTATGTTGTTTTGTGTACTGTTGAGTGAGAAAACAATGTTGCGCATTAAGCTACATCTGGGGACCCCCCCCCCCCCCCCCTATAAAAAAAAAGAAAAAAAATGGGGACTTCCCTGGGGGTCCCGAACCCCAGTTTGGGAAACCACTGCTGTAATGAATGAACGTCTTCCACAGTTTTTTACAGCGGGTGTGCCACCTGCCGGTGCGTCACTGGCCCCGTGGCCAATGGCGCTGTACTGTTGTACCCCAGAGAGACGCTTCTGTGCGCTCTGGTCTTGGAGATCCCACTGTGCTGGCAGACAGACAGACAGACAGACAGCACAGCTGTTGGGGCGACGCACCGGACAACAGACCACGGAGTCAGTCAGGTAGTCAGAGCGTGATACAGGCTGAGCACCGCCTGCGCTTCAACCACCGTTTAGTTTGGAGTCGGACCGAGCCTATATTGCCCCCCCCCCCCGTCACGGATCTGTGACACACTGGAGTGGACTTTCTCCGTATTATTACCGTCTCCCCCCATTCTTCTTCTGATCCATCATGAGGTAAGTGAAAGATCAGCCATTGTGTGCGAGACGATAATAACTTCTTTGTTACTTGTTTCATAAAAGTTATTTCTTTTTTTTTTTGCTGGCGCTTTATTTTGTAACGTCTAGGTATAACTTATGAATATTTAATATTGTGTGTGCATGGACAATACAGTAAATTTTGCGGTTTATCGTTGTTATAGAGCTTTTTCAGGATAGAACCGACCCCAACTCATACGATGAATTGAATACACATGAGTGACATAGTGCTTTCTTGGGTTTAATCTTTTTAGCATCCTTTTGTATAGAACTATACTTTCTGTGCTTTTTTTTGGTAAACTGTTAATAAAGTATTCAATCAATTAATCAATGTAACCAAAGCGCATGCAAGTTTCTATTATTATAGACGTGTTTGTAAGCTCTGGGAATTTTGGGAAACAAGCGCTGGTCCTTAATGCTTTTGGTCAGCATCCTGCGCTCGCAAAAGGTTTGTTCCCATCATTCAACACTGTTTTGTTGTTGCCTCCGCAGTCTCTGAAGCCCATAGGCAGTTCAAAAGTTGAATAGCAATACTGACCTTGAAGTGATATGGGATACCTTTTATAGTATTTTCGTAATCGGGTATCAGATGGATAACCGTTGCTGCAGGGGGTGAGACAAGTCATTGTGTCCTTACATGGCAAGTGGTAGGGTTTCATGTATTGGGGTTACTTTCTGCTTTATTCTCAATATCCCAAAATGGCAAAGCAAAGAATTGTTCCCTCTCAGTGACCTGGAGCATTTTTACTTTGTGAAGGATAATGAGTATGAACAGAGGCAATGGCATCTGTGCCAGGGAACAAACATTTTCCTTTTGGCCCATGGGTTGCAATTATTTATTACAGAATCTATTGAGTGTGGGCATAAGGACACAGTGGCCTTATACGTCAACCTGGAACTATACAGACAAACTCACATATGTTTGTTATTGTAAAAATGTTGCATAATGATATATATATCAACATATCATGTTTTTTTTTATATATTATGTGTATATCAACACAGCCATTGGTTACGTCATACTGCACACTCTTCTTCCTGTGAAGTTCCTATTTATTTTGTCCTGTCCGTCCGTTCTGTAAAATCCAGAATGTCAATTCAACTCTGACTGACTGACTCTGAGTGCAATGTGTGTGCTCTTCTGTTAGTGTTACAGAGGGAGGGAGACGGTAGAATAGAGAAAGAGACATGGGATGGAGAGGAGGTGAAACAGAATGGTGGGGAGCGAGCAACAGAGCCTCCATCCATGGTTTGATGTATTGTGTGTGCTGCTGTCAGTATTAGTGAACTAATGTATCTTGGGGTTTTCCTCCAGTGATAGATGATTTTGTGTGCTGGATTGATCATGGTTATGATTTTCTCTCATGGGCCCTGGGCAAAGGAAGGATTGCCTACCGCCTATGCCGGGCCATAGCTTATTAAGGTGTACTGTAAGTGTTTCCAACTGGGATGGGAATACCCATACTGCCTGTCCTCTGATACACCTGATGCCCTGAATCGATGCTGCCTTGCCGGAGGAGGCTTGTTCTGCCCCATGACCATTGTAAATTAATCAATGCAGTCTTGCAACAACGCCTCCCCCTGCGCATTTAAAATGATTAGCTATGCACTCAACACAAATTCTTCAAATATGTGTATTGTCCAGGGTTCACACGTGTAATTTGCAAAGAGCTGCATTTGGTAAACCATGTCCTGTGTATTTTATACAGGGATATAAAGACAAATACTCTTTTTTATCTGTAAACTTAATCTCTTCACCTGTGGAGGACCCAGTTCCTTATCATTGAACCAATGCTGTTGAAGAGAGGATCTTGTATTCAGTGGAAGAGGAAGATTACTGATGCTTGATTAAAGTCTTGATTAGTCAGGGCCCATGTCTAATCAGACAGACTGCAGTGGTTAATCGTTTTTTATCCTGATAATACATTTGTATGGAATTTGTTTAAACCTTTGGACACCTTATTATGCTTCATAGTATGAATGGGGGTGAGGTCCTGAGGAGGGGATTGTCAATATGTTTGAAATCAATGTAGCGATAATCATGGATATTTTTAGATCTCGATATCATGATTGGGCACGTGCTTGCAAAATCACAGTAAACTATCAAATTCAGTTTCACTGCATGTTCATTGAATGTTATGTTTTGTCAAACAAAACTGTTCAAGGATGTTAAAATAACATTAATAACATGTAATAAAAAATTAGACTGTTTGACCGATTATTGCCTTATATCATCATTCCCTCATGATACGATTCCACTGAAAGACACATGTAGAATTATCTGCCAGCTCTACAAGTGAGATTGTGTGTGCTTAACATGCAGGCTTGTAGGCTGAACAGACAGGTCATAGCATACCCAGGTGCCGTCAAGCTACTTTTAGAGCAGGCAGACAGTGATGGCTGTTTCGCAGGAGTCAGCTGGACAAACAAGACTGGCTAACTCCCCCATTGGGCTTCATTAGTGCTCGTCTTGATGTTAAAGCTTGTTTAATCCACTTTCACAGCCGCCCAGAACACAGCAGAGCCAAACAGCACTCCTAACATGCCTATCTTTAGACAGCATGCGGGCACAGGCTTTTCTGCTGCGGTCTATAATGGTCTATAATGTGTAAAACTATCATTCACATCCGTCCGCCATGTCAATGGTGTGTGCGGGGGGAGTGGGATGTTTCATCTTTTGTTCCATACAGGGAACATCTCTAGATCATGTGCTGGAAATCCCTTCAGCACAGCAGAGCTGTGACCTAATAGGATGGAATGTCGTCGGACAATGGAGTTGGATGACTTGATGCTGTGGCATTTTGGTCATATGCAGTCTTGGTTGTCTGGTTTAACAACACCTGTTGTGGGTTTGAAAAACAAATAACAGCGTGGCTCCTGGGGATCTCTGACTTCATGTGCCCTGTCTGTGAGGCCAGACTCCATTATTTGGGCACGGGTTCGGGACAATCCGACCACCTTTGACTTCCATTATAAATAATAAATAAATAATAAAGTCAAAAATAAATAAATGAAATAAAAATACACAATGTGACACAATGGTTCCTGTCCACCACCATAGAGTCTAGGGGTTCGATTCCATCACGGTGCGTTGTTTAGTCTCTTTCTATACAAACACAATTTGCCCGTGTTCGGTGGAGAAAAATGTGTAGAGTAACTTCATTGGCAGACATGTATATATTAATTTGTGTATTTGTTAGTGAAAGAGAAATTGGTGTGATACTACCGGTAAATAAAACCTGCCTACAGTAGATGTCAAGATGTCATTCACTCTGTCAGAAAAGTGTGATCAAACAGAAAGGCTGCTGATCGATCACCAATGCATAAACGTTGGACACACACTTGATTTACAATGGATAAGCTATAAAAAAAATCAATGGTACTGACCAGTACACCCCCCCACCCCCCCCATTTGGGGTGTGATTAAATCAAAACCTTATGAGGTGACGGAGTCGCCTCCTTGTCTCCATCGCTGTCTCTCCTCTCTGGCGAGCTACACAGTAAAACCCTCAATGTTAACTCGGAGAGAGTGTAAAGGTGAACCCAAAACCACCGTACAGGTCCATTTTTACACACTCGGGATTACATCAACACTGAGGCTTTTACTGTGTACTGTTGCAGTACCATGTTCACACGGTGGCCTGCTTAGCTTCAGAGACACCAACAGACTCCAGTAGCCCAATAAGACATATTGCCTTGTTGTCCCTCTACTGTATACTGTTCCATGGAACAGTCATCATAGTGGTACAGTATTGACCTAATTTATACTCTGTCGTACGATGGTGTTGCGCGGTGGAAATCACTGATCTACAAGCTCGCAGGTCGCATCTCGACGTGTTTCATTAAAAAGAAAAAATTCAGAGGACAGAGGTAGGAAATGGCAGGAGAGAGAGGGGGAAGGATATGCAATGAAGGGCCCTCTGCATTCACCCATGCTAACTTTTAGGAGCAGTGGGCGGTATTAATTAACAGTAGTGCCCAGGGGTTAGGGCTTAATTCCCTCATAGCCTATCTACACATTCAGAATTGGCCGTCCCTAGATCTGCTATTCTCACTATTTTCTGATTTTTTTAAACATTTATTAGGAAAAAAAAAAGCATATAATTACATTCCCAAAATAGGGACACCGGGTTTATACAGATTATAATAGTTTAAGTGAAAACTACTGCAGGGCACCCATCTTGTGTGTGTCCCACACTCAAAATAGCTGATCTACAAGCTCATAATGCATCGCATCATGACGCGTTGTGAGCTTGTAGGTTTGCTATTTTCGGCCCAGGACATTAGTTCCAAAGTCAACGAGAACCAGAGCCTGCTGGACAAAAGATGTATTTGTCTGAATAATTTTAAATGAAAAATAATGAATTAAAAAAAGAAAGAAAGAATATATTTTAATATTATCTAATTATCCCCTATTCTCTACATGAAGTGCTGCTGATTATTTGATTGATGCGCGCATGGCTTACATTAGTAATAACAGTGCTCTGCAGACACAATTGAGGCTTTCTGTCTGTCTGTCTGTCTGTCTGTCTGTCTGTCTGTCTGTCTGTCTCGCTGTCTGTCTGTCTGTCTCGCTGTCTGTCTCTCTGTCAGTGTGTTAGAGTGACGCTCATAATTCACTGACCTTTACCTGTTGTCAGAGGCTTAACTGAAACTGTTCCCAGGGGTGGCAATAAGGTGCTCACTGGAGGGCTGTTAACATCAGTGCTCTGTGTTTGCCTTCGGATATTGTGTATGTTCAGCACGCAGCAATTCACACACACGAATCAAGATAATGGAATGGTGGAGTCGGTTCAAAGGTCAGGCACGGTGCTGGAACAGGGCTGGGTGGTGTCTGTATGGAGGCTGAGTGGATGTCAGTGATGTTATGTACAGTACAGTGTGTATGAGAGGGTTTGTTTCGGTATACATAACTCTCCGGGCGGCATTGTGTCTTTGGCTCTGGCAACCGTGACTGTTAATGTTGTAATAGGAAACAGTCCACACGGTGTTGACATTCACGCTGGTATTTCCATTCTGCTTGAATATGTCTGTCGAGATACCAGCAACACTCTCAGTGTCTCTGCACCGCAGCCAGGCTTTGTCTAACTTTTTCTAACTATCACTGTCTGTCTGTCTGTCTGTCTGTCTGTTCCCTTTTTTGTTTACTTCCACTGTAGCTCACTCTCTGTCTCTCTCACCCACCTTTCTTGAGCTCCCGAGTCATTCTCTCTCTCTTAACCTTGCCTTTTTGTTATCCACTCTCCTCTCCTCTCCTCTCCTCTCCTCTCCTCTCCTCTCCTCTCCTCTCCTCTCCTCTCCTCTCCTCTCCTCTCCTCTCCTCTCCTCTCCTCTCCTCTCCTCTCCTCTCCTCTCCTCTCCTCTCCTCTCCTCAGCAGCAGCCCTTTCCAGGGAAGTTAAGATTCATGTATAATGTGAGGTTCATTTTTAGGTCTGCTCTCTGTCTGTTCTGTGTAAATAAATCAATAAGGACTGGCTGTCCATCATTCTCTGAAGAGGTGGAGAGGGATGGGGCTGAAGTAAAAAGGCAAAGAGATTATGAGGGAGGGAGAGAGGGAAGGGAGGGAGAGAGAGAGATAGATACAATGAGAAGGAGAGGAAGGCACAGGAATGGGTGGAGACATTACAGAAATGAAAGAGATATATAAAAGTATAGCTTCAGGGGCGCTCAATGCTATACTTTTATATCTCTTGAGGGAGAGAGACAAATAAGACTTGAAGAAAAGCTAATTTTTAACAGGGTCTTGTGAGAGACTGTATTCAAAGGCGCTCCAGCTCCTGAGCACAACTGGTGATAATGATGGAAGCTTCATAGACAGAAGGCTTGAGCCCAAACTCTAATTGCTAAATGATTTTAAACTCTTCCACTGATGGCTTGTTTATTATTCTGAGTGAATGTACAGCACAAAATATTGATTCAGCCAAAGATTGCTTTGTAATTGGAAGCCTAATAGACTCTTGTTTTTTTCCCATACACATCCATCAAAGGGCAGTCTGCCTTAAAGTTTGCCTCAGACTAGTGAGGAGTTGGGTTATTGTGATCCTAATGTTGAGTATAGTTCTCCTCACTCACTGGGACTGTGTCAAGTGTCAAGTGTGTTGTGAAAAATTTATGTGGCAGCAGTTACCCTTTGTTCACAGCCTTTGCCTTGACAGTCATTCTCAGTGGATTAATAGTCAACACATCGCTACAGACATGTTAGCATGCTAAGAATAAAGTATGCAAAATAAGTGAATGATGAAAGAAAGACAGAAAGAAAGAAAATCATGTGCAACCCAGATTTGGCTCAACAAAGGGAATGAACTCGTTCTCATGCTATTCATCAAAAATGTGGAATGCCCAACCAAAAGGAGTAAAGGAGTGTAAAACCCTACTCACTTTCAAAACTGCCCTACAGATACACCTTCAGGAGGCTGCAATTCGAAAATGGCCCCTGTCTAAGTCTTAACCTACCCCCCCTACCCCCCCCCTATTTCTTTTTCTTCTCTTGTACATTTTTTTCACTCTTCATACCAGTAACCTGTAAGCTGATTGTATGACATTCTGTATAGTAGTGTGTATATCTGTCTGTCTCTTATATGTCATCATGATTTGTGTGCATGGGGATCTCATCTTAAACAAGCTTAGTGCTTAATGAGTCTCCCAGTTTAGTAGACCTTGTATTGTGAATTTGTACTTCCATGTACTGATGTTCTCATGTCTTACTAAATAAAGTACATCAATCAATCAAAGGAGGGAATGTAGAGAGGAAGGAATGTCTATAAACAAACGAGAAAATTCATTTCCAGTTGAATGAACATGTTAGTAACCTAGAATAAATGTAATAACCTACATATTCTTTTTTTGTTAATAATTGGTGCAAACAAATCCCCTTAAAGATTCATTTTGTGGCTATACACAAACTCTGACATGTCAGGTACACTGAAGATAAAGTTTACAATGCAGACTAGTTTGTGTGCTTTAAATCGGTTCTACTTAATTGACTTTCATTGACTGACAGGAACAATGATGCTATAATTTGCTAATATACACATAGCATGTGATTGGTGTCTTGTTAACAACAGAATGGGCATTAAGCCATTAAAGATCATTCATGTAAGTTTTCCATATGCTGTTGATATGGCAATTGATGCTGCCATTCAAGAACTCATTAGCAATTCAACTGAGACATGGAAGATGGAAGCGGATGAGATGAACAAAAGGGATTTAATCCTTATGTGCACCTCCAAAAACCTCTGTATTCTATGCTACATTTCTGAGATTAGTGGAATGCTCTCTCATTGACCACATGAACCCTAGCATCCATATTATGGGTATGTTATAATAGGCGAACCCTCTGCAAAACTATTCAGCGATCTATCATAACTGATTTACAAGCTCACAGCGTGTTGCTTTGTGAGCTTTTAGATGTGCTATAGATTTGGTCTACAGGGAAAAAAGTAGCGGACCAAGTATAGACCCCTGCGGGATCCTGCTCAACAAAGTATATAGGGTTTAAGTGGTTAAAATATTAAAAGGACAACATAAAAAAGCAAAATAGCCTATTTGAAGTCACTCCAAAGTACTGGATTTATCCAGAGCGACTTACAACTAGAAAAAGTGCTCCTCGGAGCACAGGTCTCCGCCAGGTCAGGTACGTTATTCTGGCCTCCTGGTGGCGCTATAATAGGCCAATATGAAAAGGGTGCCATTTATTCTTAGGTCTTTCACGGCAATCAGACACTGCATTCATGATTTGAGGCATTTTGTTCCAAAAAAGTGTTTTGCTAAATTAGACCTGCTGGTGGCGCTATAACAGGCCAATGTGAAAAGGGTGGCATTTCTTCCTCGGCCTAGTGGGAATGTGCGTGTGAAAATTCACGGAAATCGCAAGCTGCGTGCATAGTTTGAGGCTTTTTGTTCAAAACGGACCAATCCTGCAAACTTTGGAAGCCAACCATAGGCAATGAGGATGGAATATGGGAAATCGGACAGATTCGTGTTGATCACATGACGATAGAGATACTGTGTACCGATTTGCATGACGTTTGGATAAAATGTGTAGGAGTAATGTAAAAAAAAAAGGTTTTGCACAAATCGGCCCCCTGGTGGCGCTATAACAGGCCCATGTGAAAAAATTGGGGCAGAGGTTCTGAATTGGCATCCAGGGAGTGTGTGTGCACAGTTTCGGAGCGACCGGGCCAACGGTGCCAGAGATTAGCTGCTAACACACAGACAGGACACACGGACGGACGGACAGGGGCGAAAACATACTCTCTCGCCATGCCTTTCGGCCTGGCGGAGACAATAAGCAAGGTAAACACATACACCAAATGCAGAGAGACAGTGTTTAGTGCCTCAGTATACTAGGATCACAGGTAAACCAAGAACCTAGCATCTGTCTTAATAACATACATCTAAATTACAAGTATAGTTGGATTAGGTGTTGCTGCCTGACTTCTGTCACAAGTAACCAACAGACATGTTTATTTTGTTCCCGCCTGATGCCTTTTATAACACAGCTCATTAAGGATGTTGCCTGTTTGTCGAATAGTTTCAAGTAGTGTATTTACTGTAAATGTGTAGTGCAACTAAATTAGGAGGGGAGGTACTTTGTCAAAAAAAGGAAGGACTGATTTGTTTTACCCCCAATCAGCTTTTATATATTTCTGTCTTATTGCCACAGGATTTATACTGCATAAATACATAAATGCAATATCTCTGTCATAACGACAACATGTATGCTGTCTCCTTGGCTCATAATACATTTTGAGCATAATGCCATTCTGTTTGTCCTCAGCGACCTCCATCCCATCTCTGATAAGCGTTATAGAGTCTGACAGGATGCTGCAGTCAGTCCTGTGTTGAATGTCACGTGACAAACATGGTTTATAGAATTGGAATGTCTGCTGTAAATTTACAGTAGATCTCTTGGTTTGAATAATATTAGGCCAATCCACCCACAGTTGTTCTATTCTTAAGCATACTTGAAGGTTATGCCATATCACCCTTCAGATTTTCATGTCAATCACATTTTCATCACCTGCCCACTTGCCATAGCCTTTCCCCACACCTCAGTCACAGTTAATTTGTCCCACTGTCCAAAGTGAACTCAAGCCAGCAGTCCTATCGATTGTCTCGTTTTCCCCTCGAAACAGCTGTCAAAGTTGTTTTTTCCCCATCCTCGTGGTTCATGGAAGTTCATACTAAAATCTAAAAGGCATTGTTCTTGCTTCCTCTGATATTGGTGTGATTGACGTTTATGTCAGAGCTACCGCTCTACAAATTGTACCAGGCTAGAGAGAGAGCCCTCTGGCTACACTGTATTGAGGAAAATTAACGCGAGTCAACCAGAACGTGTAGCCCTTAGGCGGGGAGTCAGAGATGGTCACACACAGCAAGTGACAGTGACACAGTAAGAAAGCACAGCAATGGAATGTTTATGGTTTGATCATGGGACAGCAGCAAGATGACAGTCCTCTATAACAGACAGTCTCACACACACACACACACGCACGCACGCAGCCACACACGCACGCATGCACAGCTTCGGCTACACTTTACTAACCTGCTATTCCTTGTTCTCTTTTTTGCGATCACTATGTGATGTATGTGTATTGTTTAAATTGTATGTCTCTGTGTTGTCTGTCTGTATCTCTCTCTATAAATTATTTATATAGTTATTATTATTATATGTAGGGTGAGGAGACAGTGTTTGAGGAATCAGGCAGTTGCATTCTGAAGTCATAAATCAACACTTATTATTGTGCTACAGAGTGCACATTATGTTCTGTAAACAATGTAAATAAATAATGAAGTATCCTGAAATTGGTAGGAGCCTGTTGAGAAAGCACCTGCGTTGGGTTCCAACATAGGCCTACCTTGTTGCAATTTTTCAGTCACTTTGGTTGGTGCATGGATTGGCGGAAATAAATGCTTCCCCAGGGATTACCTCTACTCAGCAAAGTGCTAATAATCTGGAGCTCATCCCTGGAATGACAGGAAATTGGCACAGCATGAAAGCTTTTTGAAGAAGAGTGTAATAACATGGATCACCACCAGGATAGCTTTAAGGGGTGGTGGTCATCTGTTTTGCATTCATCCTTATCGGCCGCGGAAAGCCTCTGACTGACGATAAGCAGAGCGGGATGCAGACTCTTATGGAACAGCTGGGTGAAAGGGAAGCTAGAGGTGTTTTTCTTGCTTCTGATCCAATGTTGAGTCAGGCTAGACCATGCTGAGCAGATATCGAGGTATTATGGATATTGGAGAGCTGTGTGGCACAGTGCTATGGCAGCAGCAGAATCCTTATTTAGGTTTAATTTACACTTAACAATGGCATATTTTAACTGTCATTGTCATTGAGCGACACAGTGTCGCGGTGAAGTGTAAATGAGCCTTCACCAATGTCTCAGGGATAAAGCACAGAACCTGCAATGAGAGAGGGATGGAACACCTTGGCACACATCCACGGAGAGGCTTTTGGCAGAACCACATTAGTAGAAGAAAAAAAAGTTTATTGATATGGCACCCTCTTTGTGTCTTTGAAATGTAAGCTTGTTGTATTTATTGCATAAACAGGCATGGCAGTGGAGTTTATTTAACCATTTTACATAAATACAATTATTCTGTAAACAGTCAGATAAGTTGATGAAATCAGGTTGATGTGTTAAGTATATATTACTTGGATTTGATGCCTAAAAATTATAATCACGTTGAAACTTTTATTGAGAGGTGTTGAGTGATGAATGATTCCATGTCATGATTTTGAGGTCATGATCTTTTGATGTGTCATTGAAAGAATCAGCCATTGTTGAATATCTAGTTATTTTCATCCTTTTATCCTTCCTTCCTCTTTGACATCCTTGTTTAGACAATGTATTGTTTATTTGACTATTTATATCGACAACTTATCCACAAGGATCAAATATTTGTTTGAGAGATAAGAGTAGCTACTTATGGTTTATAGTCCACTGGCTTATCTATGCATCAGATACCACTGAGTATTAATTAGCAAGCGCCAGATGACTCTGTGACCCCAGTGTTGCCTCTCTGACGTTTATTATTTGCTTTATTAGATATGAGGGCCTTATATGATGTAATTAATTAACAGTGATAAACGGTTCTTTTAGGAACAGAGTGAGAGCGTGTCTGAGTCACTTCCCTGGTTGTATAACGTCTTATATGTACGTGGTTGTGCGCTGTGTCACGCATCAAAAACAGTAGACCTACAAGCTCACAACGTGGTGCAACGCAACACGTTTTTTAGCTGGTAGGTTGTAGTAGTTTTCAGTGCATGACACCAGCGTGCAACTAAGTATATCACCCTTCAGGATCCTTCTCTATCTCAGCCTTGGCAGCATGTCTGCCTGAGAACGGCACAACACATCGCTCCCCTATACATCATAATCAGGACATGTCAGAGGCTATTTACATTCAAGTGTTTGGGCTCCTTCTTAATTTCCTGAGTGGTGCTTTTTAGGGTGCTAATTGTTGTTAATATGAAAAAGGATAGGCCTCTTTTGGGTTTCTGGTGTCTTCAAGTTGAAGTTGAATTTCAGTTTAATTGCTGGCAGCTTTGTGAACTTCGGGGATGGAGAATGGCTGTGTATTAGATGTTATGCTGGCTCCGCAAACAGCATCACCAGGTCTTCACATTGAAGTTTGTAGACTAGCTGAATTCCTCAACTCTAAATGTTTTGACTCCTTTATGGTGTTTGGAGTTCTATATGTCAAAATATTTCTGCCTCATTACACAATTTGTCAAAAATACTTGGTACGTAGTCGTACCGTAATTATGCTCCAAGTACCGTAGCATTCCAATGAGGCCAGTTTTGATGCTGCTCAGACGTTTCAGATGTAGACGCTTTTAGACCATTAAAACCGGGAAAGCATGATTTTAGATTTTTTTTCCGCAGCGCCGCGCTGCGAGCTTGTACATCTGCTATTTTTGAACATTTTTGAAAAATCTTGGAAGTGTGAGAACTACTGAATTAGAAGGCATTTGTAGAATCGGCCTCCGGTCTTAATGGGTTAAAACTCTTGAGGCATGATGAGCATGGCTAGCCTGATTATCAGATTAAAGCTTCAGTTCACTCAGTGGAGTGGGCGGGGTCTATGGTCTGGAACCAGGCTAGAGCAGAGGTCTTCAACAGGGGGTCCGCGACCCCTAGGTGGTCCGCGGAGGTACTGCAGGGGGTCCACGAAATTGTTTGATAAAAAAAAAAAAATTGTAACAAAAATCTTTCAAAAATGTCAATATGTCTTTAAACATAACATGACATATTTGAATAGCTTAGTATTGAATGCACAATAACATGGTATGTTTATACATATTTTGTAGAGAAAGAAAAGGTCTTTTGCACACCTACTGGGACAACCTGTGGGTAGGAGCAGGCTCCAGGCAACCATTTGTTCATGTTTATACATATAAAACACAATTTTATACATAAATATACGATATATGTGGTGGCCTACCCCCTACCCTACGAGGTAGGGGGTCCCTGCTCCATCACCCCATCAGTTTGGGGGTCCCTGGTCTGAAAAGGTTGAAGACCCCTGGGCTAGAGCATTGCTGCGACTCGGACAGGATAAGCTGGTTGTAGATGCACAATACTTTGAGGCTTTTTGGAGAATTGAACTGAAACATGTCTGAACTTTGTTTTTCTCACCTTCCATTCCACTTTGGTTGTACATTGTAAGGAGGACTCCAAAATAATGACACTTTCTAAGTGCAGCTGCACGAACTAGTGCTGAGTCATTTTTTGGCATCTTGGCAGACAAAAGCACAGGCTCTCTTAAAAAGCACCAAGGAAACAAATTATTTTACGTGTTCTTCCTTTGACTTGCCGAGTTTTAGGAGAGTGGCTGCTCGAGAGAAAACACAATTTCTCTCTTTCTGAAATGGTTAGGTAACCCTAACCATTTCAGAAAGAGTGTGAAATTGTGTGTTAATTTAACTCCACCAGATGGACCATTGGTTACATTTGTGCACTCCAGTTACAAATAGATAAATAAATTAGCACTGAGGATTTTACTGTGTAGGGTTAAACGAAATAATACCATCAGGCAAAGAAATCAAGTGGATATTCTCCATTCCGTTTTGACTTTGGAGACATACAGTTATTGACAGCATGACCTTCCAGTTACCCAATCCAGTTAATTACTCACAGGGAATCTCAGAGAGCTAAAACTATTATATAGTCAGGAGTTTAAATATTGATTTGACTGCCGTTACCAATTGAATACCATAGAGATCATTTGTGATGGCTCTTGTGGGTTTCCTTGGGTTGAAAAAGAAGAGAGGGTATATTAAAGGGGATTTCATGAGCACCCCAGACAGTTTTTAAGATCGGGTCTATAATGCATTACAAGCACATTTATAATGCATTATAATGCATTTATAATTGGCTTCTGGTTATGGTTGTTATAATGTGCTGTTCTGCTGAACTTATAATGCATTATGACCAGCACTTATAGCACTTCAGAGACCTTGTTATAAGTTGTTATGCATGATTATAAACATTTATAACGAGTGTTATAATGCCTTATAAGCACATTATAATGCATTATACATGCATGGATAATGCATTATAGACCCAACCTTAATATACAGTCTTACTGAAGAGAGTTGTCATTCCAATCTTATCCCATTGTTATTAATTGGATTTTTCTTCTATCACGAATTTTACTTCAAACACTTCTTTCAAGTTGTTAGAAATGACATGATTTCATGGACCACCACCTCTACCCCTGCACCCGACCCCTACACGACTCACTTGTTTTGACTCCTACAGCGTTTCCATACAGGCAAGAGAAAATCCATTACTACTCCAGAAAGCATCAAAGGAGCCACACGCAATGAAAAGACAAAAGAGAAATCCCCCATCTTAAGGGCTGGATATACTTTGTTGCGCACAGTGTCATGCACCGAAAATAGCAGATCTACAAGCCCGTAACGTGTTATGAGTTTATGGATTGGCTATTTTTGGTGAGCGACACCGTTGCACAACTAAGAATAAATCAGACTTTAGCCATGTTCTAAGTGGTATTCCTAGCATCCCTTCACTTGAAACATAGCCTGTCTTTAAAAGAAAGACACTTCTAAAGAGCAGCCACGCTAAGCGGAGGGTTAGCATTTTCCTTGCCTTTTACAGTTTTACAGTCGGGCCAAGTAGCCAGTGTCACCACGACCCCAAGGTTTTCTCCTTCGTCTTTGATGGATCTACTGTGACAGTACCGGCACACTTCACATTGATTCAGCCATTCTCCCTCACATTATACACAAAGGTTCACAGCTATTATTGAAGCCTTGTCCTCAATGATTGTACAGGTATGTTCCCATTCATTGAGTCCCATCAATCAGTGGAGAGGACAGGGGGACGAGTCAAACCTAACTTGCGGCTTGTCTTAACAGTGGGTCGCTCGATCTCTGTTCCCGCTCCATCCATCAGTGTGACATATGCAGATGGTTTCTGCCATACCAACGAGACCTCTACTGACATCAGTGACTCCATATTTAACCTGCTCATCTGTCTTGTTGGTGTAAGATCAGTCATCCATGAATTTTAATCTTCACATTCACACAGAGTTCAACAAATTGCAACATCTGTTGCTCTGTAACTTGAAATATTGAGACCTTGTGACCACTGTTATAAAGGTTGGACTACACAAATTTGACTAGGGATGCAAAATATTAATTAATTAATTAATTAATAGTTGATAACCTCATCGATCGATCGTCGATTAATTTTAAGTGGCATTTTTTTAGGACCAAAAGGAAAATTCTTGTCCAAAACCGAAAAAAAAAATCTGCCGTTTCTAAACACTTTAGAAACGGCTGAAAACCGAACACAAAAACACTTAATGTTATTATTATTATTATGCTTTTTTTTTGTACCATTGCTGTTATGGCGGTGACTCTGCTGTGTGTTTACTAGGGGTGTCACGACACTAATTTCACGATAAGATACCATACACGATTCACATACCTCACATACCATACGATAGTATTATTATTTCCCCCCAATTATCATCAACATTGGCCATCATCTTCAGTTTAAAAGTGCTTTATTTATGTGGCCATCATCTCCAGTTTAAAGTGCTTTATTTATTAAGCACATACAAAAGTTACAAAGTGTTTTACAACACACAAAAATATATTCAAATAGGAAAATTGCTCCGCGGAGCACAGGTCTCCGCCAGGTCAGGTAGGTTATTGTGGCCTCCTGGTGGCGCTATAATAGGCCAATGTGAAAAGGTTGCCATTTCTTCTTAGGCCTTCCACGGCAATCTGACACTGCATTCGTGATGTGAGGCATTTTGTTCCAAAAATGTGTTTTGCTAAATTATACCTGCTGGTGGCGCTATAACAGGCCAATGTGAAAAGGGTGGCATTTCTTCCTCGGCCTAGTGGGAATGTGCGTGTGAAAATTGCAGGGAAAGCGCAAGCTGCGTTCATGATTTGAGGCATTTTGTTCAAAACGGATCAATCCTGCAAATTTTGGAAGCCAACCTTAGCCAATGAGGATGGAATATGGAAAATCGATCCATCCATGTTGATCATGTTGATCACATGACTATAGAGATACTGTGTACCGATTTGCATGACGTTTGGATAAAATCTGTAGGAGTAAATGGGTTTTGCACAAATCGGCCTCCTGGTGGCGCTATAACAGGCCTATGTGAAAAATTTGGGGCAGAGGTTCTGAATTGGCATCCAGGGAGTGTGTGTGCACAGTTTCACAGCGACCGTGCCAACGGTGCCTGAGATTAGCTGCTCACAGACAGATGGACGGACGGACACACGGACACACGGACACACGGACGGACAGGGGGTAAAACATACTCTCTCGCCATGCCTTTCGGCCGGGCGGAGACAATTATACATACAAGCTTAAGGAACAAGTGAAGTAAGTTCTCACTGTAAACCACATTATTTCAGAGGACATATAGACACTAATAACATATATAATATAAATTATGCATAAACATAAATTCCACTAACTATCATCTGGACTTTACCAACCAATTGTAACCTAGACACACCTCCCCTCTGCAGTGCTCTAAACTAGTGACTGGAGTCTGTCTCATTTCTCTCCAAAAGCCCTTGAATATGATGGAATATGATTAAGGATTACTGTGATTATGGTAAGCTCATATTTCATATCACACACCATACCTGTAACTTTCTCTAGCCCCCCAATAAAAAAATTAAAACATTATTTATTTTTTATTAAATTAATTGAAAATCGATACATTTAATCGGGTAAATTCTTAACGGCAATTAACGATAGTCGATTTATTGTTAACATCCCTAAATTTGACAAGAGATGACCCATATGCTATACTAATTCATGTGACATGATGTGCATTCACAAGTTTCAAAGGGCCATAAGTTAAATGGGCTTACAAATCAATTCAAGAATTTGCATGTATTACTCCAACGGTGCAAGTCATTCCAGTCTGTAATTGTGAACTGAATTGCAAGCAGCTCTTTCCTAGAGTGAAGCTAGTGAAGCATGATGTTATTTAATACTCATCTGCTGCTTCAAACTCTCAATGAACATTAGGGCTTTTTTCTTTAAACTTGTACAGATAGCTTTTACAGCTTTTACGTCTGTGCTACAGTTGTGGAGAAGAGACTAAAAGAGTCTAAAAGCCCAGCTAGCAGGCTGCTTCCCCTGTGGTCAATGGCTAGGTGTATTTGTTAAATAACAAGCAGTTCAAAAGTTATGAAAACTAGACCATACCCGTAGGGGGATATGAGCACCCAAAGTGTGCATTTTGGCTTATGCGCTGAGAACAGACAGTTTATCAGGGATCGAAAGTGAGTTTGTACTGTGTAGTGCAGTGGTTCTCAAACCTTTTCATGGCAAGGACCCCCAAATTGACACTTGTTAGCCCGCGGACCCCCATTTCAAAAGATATGCCAGGGACCCCCATAAGAGAAGATTTTTTTTACAGCTCTAGCAGTGAATCTCAACCATTTTAATTTCAAGGACCCCCAGTTTGACATGCATTAGGGCTACGGACCCACCATTTCTATCCCTTGGACCCCAGTTTATATCGTAAAATGTATGTTAATTTAACTCTGAGAGTGTACAAATGGAACCAAATGGACCCGTTAGAGTCCGTTTGGTTCCATTTGTACACTCTCAGAGTTACAGACCCATAAGGGTCCATTTGGTGCCTAATCTATCATTTAGCTGGGGACCCCCTGGAACTCCCTCAAGGACCCCTGGGGGTCCCCGGACCCCACTTTGAGAATCAATGGTGTAGTGTGTACACACACATGCACATCCCGTCGTGGAGGAACAGAACACACACAAACACCCGCGCATATAAAGATCTAACAGGCAGTTCCCCGTCGGCCGTCGCCAACACACACACGCGCGAGCCGTCGCGAGCGCGCACAAACAAACACACACACACACACACACACACACACACACACACACACACACACCACCGGTACATCCTCATGCGGCCCGTGGCCCGTCGCGAACACACACACGGGCGTCGCGCAAACACAAATAATGTACATTGTGACACGTGCCTCCCCAACGTGCATGCGCACGTGCGTGTCCACGCATACACGGCCGCAGACCCAAGTTGTGGTGCGATCATCTCCCCCCCACCCACACACACACCACGGAGCCACGATGCAGAATGAAATGTGGCTCCCTGGCGAGAGTGGGCGGGGTCTATGGTGTGGAAGCAGGCTTTGGTGTTGCCATGTTGGCCTATTGTAAGCGGTTTAGGGGCCATATTGGTGGTAGTGTGTTTTGGCGTTGGTTGTGAAAGTGCAGGTGGGTGTGGGGACGCGTTGTGAGCTTGTAGATCGGCTGTTTTCCAAGATGCAAGGTATATGTGTGAAGGCTCTTCGTTTGGCCTTCTTTTCATAGACCTTGTTGCTTGTAGGGTTCGTTTCGTTTGGCCTTGTTTTCATAGACCTTGCTGCTTATTTCTCGCGCGAAACCTGGCAAGTTACCAAGACACCACCACAACACCACCACAGAGGTTAGTCAAATTATAGGAGGATTATGTCTAACATTGTCCAATGAGGAAAGGATGTTTGGCAAAGCTACCCTAATAGACGCCCCACATAGACAGTGATGGGAGCCCAACCCAAAATGATCAACCGACCGAACAATTTAAGTTTGACCTTAGGGTGGTGCAGGACAAGGGTTCACCAAAATCAAAATAGTTCTTCCTCTGGGGAGCATGAATGTGCTCCCCATTATGAACTATCTTGTATGCCAAGGTGACATTTTTACCTGAGGCTCTAGAGGAAAGGCCTTAGTGTCACCTAAATCAGTAGGGTACCACGTCTCGGGAGCATGAAGGTGCAACAAAAACTCCATGGCGATCCAGCATGATCGACATACCCATCCACCGCTATTGGGCTTAAAACTGTTTATTATAAAGTGCACATGCAGTCAGCGCACACCACAATACAGCCAGTACTGTAACAACGTTGCAGGCAGTGAAATGCTTGTACTCCAAGCCCATTCATTCTCTACGGAGTGTTACATCAAGCCGATTCATATAGCTACTGTATGGCACAGTCATAAAGCTAGGTACCACAGACTGACAGTCACATTCGGACCATCTATGCAGTTGACCAGTATGGTGTCTTTCTGATTTAACTCCCAGTACCTCGTAAAGTGATTTTTTCTAAACATCTGAACAAGTGGTTAGGTGATCTGGTAAAGATTAGAGTGACTGGCCCGAGTGAAAATGGAAAGTTCATTTGAAAGTGGTGTCTGGAGAACTGAGCAGCAACAGATCAGATTCACAATGAATGAGCATGAACTTTGAGTTTTGGGTTTCTGAGGGTTTTTTTTTTCTTAAGAAGTATAGGCTTCAGATTATTATTATTTTTGACCAGTTCCGTATATTTTGTGGTTTTTCACTTAGTCAATGCATTTGGCATCCTGTCCTTTTACATTTTCTGTTCTCACAAGCCAGTGCTGTCTTTGACTATTTTATGCATGTGGCTGAGTGCTTTTCTAATTTCTGTAGTGATGTTATGTCTGGCATGGATGGGCCTAAATTCATTTTCCCCCATCACCGGCTCTCTGTTTGCTTACATTGGGCATAATGAACCATTAATTCAGCGCCGTCGCTTGCAGACTGCAGTCATTCTCAGGAGAATTAGTTCTTGATCTAACGGAGCAGAGACAGAATAAAGGCGTGCAGGAGCCATTGGTTGGGTGACGTTCTATTTGTTCCATTTAGACTGTTGGCTTCAAACTTGCCACTAATCTGGGTTATTTTCTAATGAGCATTTATGTAAAGAAATATCTTTTCCCTTAAAGTGGCACTATGTAACTTTTTTTTATGAATAAAATGAAATTTTGTCCAATCTGTATGGTAGAGTACGTTAATAGAATATAAATTATACAAGTGGGGTGGTTGGATTTTGCCTCCCTCCTCTTCTATTGAGACATTTAGATCGTGTCAAAGGTCATATCACACCTACACACAGGATCTGACACAAGATTCAATTTGTCCCTCAGATTCCCCTGAGCAAGCAGGCTGGCTCTATTAGCTCAATGGCTGCGCAGGCTGCGCAGCCTCTCGACTGTAGTAAAAATAAAACATAAGTTTTATGGAGATGAGAGCCTACTCTAATAAGTGAGAACACTCTGAGCCCCCCACCTCACTAAAATACACTTTTTGGCCAGAAAAGAAAATATTTCACCTGAAGGAATACATCTTTTTGGTTACTCCACTGCTCCCTCTACAGATCTGGTCAATGGAATTTTTCTATTGACCAGAGTTTTCCTTCCGGTGAAATATTTTATTTTCTGGAGAAAAGGTGTATTTTAGACGTGAAGTGGGGGGCTCAGAGTGTTCCCACCTAGTAGAGTAGACTTTCAACTCCATAAAACCATCTTTGTTTTGGTGAGTAGCGAAAGTGTATTTTTTATTTTGACTACAGACGAGAGGCTGCTCTGCCTGTGGCGCGTGCACAAAGGCTCGAAAGTCCCATAGCGTTAAGGAGAACTTCTTCTAACGCTATGGACCAGAGCTAGTTTTAGCGCAGCATCTGCTGTGGCTGCTGTGGCTGAGAAGACCACATTTAAAACAAGACCGTTGAACCAAAGTGCTGTACACTCAATCAGTAAACAGATATAAAATACTAAGAGTACAACAATAAGCAATAAACATTGTACTTTATGATGTCAAAGTCCTGGAGTCAAGAGGTGACATTGCTGCATATCAAATGTAAAACAGGGTGACACTTAGTACTACTTGTCAGTCAGTCCACCAGAGTGTTGGGATGTTCCTGACATTTCATGGTATTTACATTAAACAGAGGATGGGAACTGACTGTATGTTAGATGAGATTCCCAGTAGCATGTAGGACTGGATGTCTGGGCCTGACTTTTGTTCTTATTATCCAACTGCTTCTGGTATTCAACTTTAGAAACTCCCTTTTTAAGTGTTGCCAGATTTTTCTAGAGAAATAAGCAACCAGGTCTGTGAAAACAAGCCCAAAAGAAGCGACTATAGGCCACATGAGGACTTTAAACCATATTCATCGGCTATTTGAAAATAGCCGATCTACAAGCTCACAACACGTCGCAATACGACACGTTGTGAGCTTGTAGATCTGATATTTTCAAACAAATCTTGATGAAAAAAGAGCGAAACATTTTGAATATTTTTCAAAACCACATTTTACAAACAAAGACCTGCAACCACCAATAATTTACAAGCAACTTTACAGAAAAACAAGCCCAAAGTCGCTAATAAGCAGACATGGCAACTCTGTGCAGTTTCCATGATCTGTGGTCCTCCTTCTGCTCCTCTAATAGGACCATTATCATTGGTGCCTGTCTCTCCCTTTGTCACCCCCTAGAGGCCCAGCTGTCTTCATCCCTCTCAGTCACAGACAGCATAGTAAACTGATGTTTATCTGTATTTGTCTCTGGTGTGGGTCGATATGTGACCATGCACCACTTTCTTTCAAAAAAAAGCCCTGACCTTACTTTTAATTGGTTGTATTTCGTTCCTATTTTCGTGGGATTTGTCTTTCGACATCCATTTTTTTCTTGCTGGACTTTTAGACAACTTGCTTTTCAAACTTTTTGATCCAATGGTGGTGAAGTTAAAAAAAATATACGTAGATCTCTTATCTCTCATTATTTTTTTCTCATCTTTTGCCAAATCAAGCAGTTGTTTTGGAGGTTGAAGATCTGGCCCTCTCCACCACTGTTTATTCCTGTAGTTTATAGAGCGCTGCATGGTCAAATTAAGCAAATAATTTGCGAGAAGCTAAATAAATACCAATACATACCAAAGATGTTGTTCCCATGATTTTGCCGATGATGATTTTGTGCGAGTCTGAAAGATGCCCTGAACACACAAACACTTCTCAGTATCATGTAACACAGTATGTCTTACCATGATCACATACATGTAGAAGAAACTAGTATACATGCCGCTAATGCATGAGAAATTGACCCCCTTTCAGACAACACTGTGTGTTTGTTTTAGAAAACAATATACTGTACATGCTTTGGACGTAAATTGTGTGTGTGTGTGTGTGTGTGTGTGTGTGTGTGTGTGTGTGTGTGTGTGTGTGTGTGTGTGTGTGTGTGTGTGTGTGTGTGTGTGTGTGTGTGTGTGTGTGTGTGTGTGTGTCAGATTTCACAATTAATTGCTTCTCCTTGCCGTTTAATTCATCACAGCTGAACTTTGGGCCAGTTTTTTCCACGCACTTCTTTCTCTGTTGACTTCTTTGACAGACCCTGGAAGATGACAAGCGTGAAATAGTTTTAGCCTCCCATTCTGACTGAACATCGACTTTACTTTAACCCATTAAAACCGGGAAAGCATCTGTGAATCCATTTTAACCTTTTATACGTTGGCTATTCAAACATAGCAGATGTACAAGATCATAGCGCGTCGCTATGAGCTTGTAGATCTGTTATTTTTGAAAAATCTAGAAAGTTTGTGCAAATCTTACATCTTCAATATTTAAGCGAAAATGTTTAACTCAAATCTTTGCTTCTGGGGGTCCCTGGAACAAAATGTTTTGAGATGGGTTCGGCGGCCAAATACATAATAATTTTGGGAGGTGCTTGACATGAAAAAGTTTCAGAACCACTGAAATGTTTTTTTTCAGAAAACTGCCAGGCTTTAGAAGACGTGTTTAGAATCGGCCTCAGGTCTTAATGGGTTAAACCGAGCATGTATCTTTTGTTTGTCTCGCAGCAGAACGGTGTCATTTTAAATTCCTCTGTGCTGCTCGAATAATTATTTTTGTCTGTCGGGACATTTCATTTTTCCTCATCCTTTGCGTCCCAGAGGGCCGTGATGTGGACGAAATTGAAAATAGAGTATAGGGTGTCTGTGAGTTGGTGTTTTTTGATGAGAGGTGTTGGCAGGAGAGAGATGAAAGGGCTGATGTAATCCCCTCTGCCTGCCTTCTCGACTTCACCTAAACCCCCTCCTCCACCTATCACCTCTGCGGTGCTGCATCCTAATGGTCACACAGGCACAAGAAGGATAAGATTTCCAGTGCCATTTTACACACATGCACGGCCACACACACAACCACAGTTTTTACTTAAGTAAAAGTATCACTACTGCAATGTAAAAAAAATACCCTACAAGTAAAAGTAAGGTAAAAAATTAAAAAAAAATGTACTAAAAGTAAAAGTACTCATTATGCAGAACAAGGTCACACGTTTTCAAATGTGTAAAATGTATAAAAATCCTTTGAAAATAGCAGATCTACAAGTTCACAACGTACTTGTAGATCGGCTCTTTTCAAATTGCCTGTATGTGGTTTTGTAATAATAATCAAAGTCTACAAAGTAACTAGCAACTAAAGTTATCAAATAATTGTAGTGGAGTAAAACTACAATATTTGTCTCTGAGATGTAGTGGAGTAGTAGCCTGGTAAACCCTCCCTCCGTAAATCTCATTTGTAATTTATTTCAGGAGTGAGTCTGGCAGGATCGCCCATTCGGCAATTTGGCTGTGGGCTGGAGTTGGGCGGGAGTGATACCGTTGACTGACAACCCCTTCAGCCAATCAGCAGTGTTCCCTTTCAGCCAGTGCATTTTTACCACCACCACCCAAGACAATACTGTGATATCAACTGTCACAAACATGTCATGAAGTTTCACGCATCCAAACAAATCTGCACAGCCTCTGTATTCCATGGAAAATGGGGTTGGTCAAATCATGCAATCTGTTGGGTTGACAGCTATGGTGTATATGACCATATAACCATATGTCGTCTTTTTGTACAAATTCTATATCACTCCATGGCTATGATGTTTTAGTTTGAACTGTAGGGGCTCACACACACATGCACGACAGCCGCGCGGCTTCCCTGTCCACTTGATGCTATGGAAGAAATGGGGCGGAACGTCCAGTCACCGTGCATTGTAGGCGCGGCAGCGTATGAAGCCCAGTGGAAATGAATGTGGCTGACGATCCGTCAGTGTTCCGGCTTGCGTTTCAGAGGCGTTGTCTGTCCTAGTTCAAGGTGAAATCCACAACAAAATTTAAGGTGAACTTTGATCTCTGGAGGCTTACTGTAACAATGAGGGAGGGATCAATGTCTTTGGGGAAAAGGACAACACGCACAGCTGCAGAAAGCTCAGTTTGATGAACTTTCGGGGGGAAATTAATTGACACCGTAAAATGCTTTGATGACTGGTGTCAGGAAAAAGGTCCCGTTTGAAATCTTCAAACACCATCAAAGCCAGGTGTGATTTAATTCGATTTTGCAAGATTTTGCCTTTAACAAACGAAGACAGGCATAGATGAGACTGATGAAAGTGAAGAGAAATAATTATATTCATATGGATCTCGAGATCCACATGGGAACGGCGTCACACGCAACAGAAACCATGGCCTAACAATGGTGATTTGGCATGTCTAGTCCATAATGTATGATGTGGGCATATTTTCTGTGCGCTAACGTTGGGCGTGGGCATATCCCGCCGCATTTGTATAGTAGATCTATTTGGTGACCGTTTCATAAAAATAATACATTGTCAGTGGTGGAAAGTAACTAAGTACATTTACTTAAGTACTGTACTTAAGTACAATTTTTTGGTATTTGTACTTTACTTGAGTATTTACAATTTCCAAGACTTCTACTTCTACTCCACTAGATATCAGAGGCAAATATTGTACTTTTACTTCACTACAATTATTTGAAAACTTTAGTTACTAGTTACTTTGCAGATATAAATTATTACATTATAAAACATACATTAACCACTTTAGCCGTATTTTATACCTAGGCTATTTTCAAATAGTGCAGTGCCTCCCAAGTGCAGCTTACTATGAAACCGTGCTCGGGTTGTGTGTGTGTCTGTGTGTCTGTCTCTGTGTCTCTGTGTCTCTGTGTGCGTGCACTGCCTGTCTGCAGCCGCCAGAGTGCGCCAGAGTGCAGGAATGTAGACAATGCTCTGATTAAAATGCACAACAGCCTGCAAAACACACACACACACACACACACACACACACACACACACACACACACACACACACACACACACACACACACACACACACACACACACACACACACACACACACACACACACACACACACACACGATGTCAATGTTCTCTCCCCATCACGGTGAAATAACACGGATTACAAGTCCGTAAATACACAATATTTTCGAGCTGCGTTCGCTTCCAGCGTTCGCTTCCAACTTTTACTTGTAACAGGGTATTTCTATATTGCAGTATTGGTACTTTTACTTAAGTAAAGAATTTGAGTACTTTTTCCATCACTGTACATTGTCTATGTATTACAGTTACGGGGACACCATTAGCTGTGATAATGATGACAATATTACACGGCCTGTCGTGAGTTAGATAGACCTCTAGATAGAAATTGCTGGAGTAAAGTATAAGTTATTGCTTTAGTATACTGAAGGCTGCTGTGCTCCTCACATGTGGGAGTTCTGCTAGCTTTTGTGCAGCATGCAGTGTGCAATTTTAGAGTCAAATTAGTCGAGGAATAAATGGAGTCACCGATGCGTTTTGCATTTTCCATTTCCTCGCATGATTTCCACTTTCAACACTTCCAAGACTAATGATTTCACCTGTAGATAGGCTGCTGCTTGTGTTGCATTCTCTGCAATCTCCTTAATAGTCTTTGCTTTTATCACTTGACATCATTCAGTGCTGTCTAAATCACACCTCTGCTGAAACTGAAGACCTCAAAGTACATCCAGTTGAGGCTTTCAACAATCTGTCCAGTCTGTCCAAACGTTCAATGTACAATGTAGGATAAAAGCAAGGTTAATGTAACATCAAAGGGTTTTCACCTCTGCGCTATTCTTAACACACACAGACACACTAAACCAGCAGTATCATGAGTATGTGCGCCTAAGGTCAATCTACCATGGAAGGTAATGATTCAGAGACCATGTATGAATGAGATTATTTATTCATAATCTGGCCTCTTATTCCCCACAGCTCTCACATGGCACATGGCCACTAATGACTCATATTAGATGTCTCATTATGTGATTTAAATTGGTGTAGATCAATAGGTTTTCAAAGACCATAGAATATGGCGTGGGTCGGCAGAAGTGATATGTGGGCTGTAGCTGTGAATTGAGTCCATCCACACGTGCAAATCATGAAAAAATGGTAGTGTTGTCAGGGTCAATTAAAAATCCAAGTTGTTTTCTTGAATTGTATCCCTCTGTTCAGAATTGTTCCCAGTGATTTTATCCTTTTTGGCATAGCCTCTCTTAAATTCCCCTGTTACCGTAAAAGGGTCTCATAATCAGCTTTGCCTCTGTCCTCGGCTGATTAAGTCATCTATCTCATTAAACCCATTCTATCTGCCTATTTTCTACTCTAGTCTGGAAATGAAAGGGGGGGGGGGGTTGAGCTTGCTGTACTCTCAAACACTGTATAGAGATTTATATAAAGCTTTCATTTCCGGCCAAGAAGATAAAGTATAATCCACTGACCACAGCAGTGCCAGATCAACACTGGGAGGCGTGTGTGTGTGTGTGTGTGTGTGTGTGTGTGTGTGTGTGTGTGTGTGTGTGTGTGTGTGTGTGTGTGTGTGTGTGTGTGTGTGTGTGTGTGTGTGTGTGTGTGTGTGTGTGTGTGTGTCCGTCCATGCGTGAGAGATTGATAGTGTGTGTATTGGTGTGTCTGCATTTGTGTATGCCTGCCTCCATGCAAGCATGTGCAACTTCTATGACTTAATATATTCTCTTAGATAAAGTCAAGAGAGTGCAACGCTCTCTATTATAGCTCTCACTGTTATGTCTGACTGCCAGCTTCTTCAGGAGTGCTGAGTGCTTCATAAACCACTGATGTTCGTGCTCAGTTATTGAACAGTAATTTCCAATGGCAGCTTCATTCATAGCCCACGGTCATTGAAAACCCATAAACATAAAATGAAATGCCACTGGAAGACACAGCGAGTTTACACAGCTCAGACAAGTTTAACTCTGTTTTATAGCACATTTTACACTGCAGCCGAACAAATATTTCAAAGGAAACTGAATTTGGGTGTGCAAGTCTGGCATGTACAATGCATTCTTGGCTGCCATATATCAAATTCAAGACTTGTCCATCTGTGAGGTCTATGGATATAGAGTACCGAAGTCTGACGTCAAAAACCTCACCCCTGGGTCACGGAAGTGTTTTTCCCATTCAGTCCTATAGACTTTTTTAACCTCACGTCATATAAGAACTGTTAGAAAAATAATAATAAATGAGCCTGGTGATTTTACTCATAGTGATGAATGGTGAAAACTCACCAATTTATCCAAAGAGTAAGAAAATAAAGCCTCTACAAATTGACTACAATTCTCAGGCTTAAATTGACATATGACTACATCTCCCATTACACACGCGGCCGCCTCCCGGTCCCACCGGCGCACATAATCAGCGTTACATCATGTTTTTTTTCTTTCTGTAGGTGAGTTGCGTTGTCAGTCCTCAGTTGTTTCATCAAGCAAACATAACGAAGGTCATGAAATCTAAGGAATCTCAGGAATGTTTTTGATGGAGAGTGACGTGCTTCAGTGCGGACAGTGAATCACAGGATTTCCTAATGTACGTTTTAACACTACTTCCGGATACCGCCGCTGAATTAATTGGTTTGACATGAGGACTTCGGTACTCTATGGGCGTTTTGTTTAGGTCACCATGACCTCAAAATGGTAAAAAAAAAGTTTCCCGCTGTCTTTCATTGTTTGAATCTGTCTTTCTGGCTGTGACAGTGGATATAAAGTTTTTGTTTTGGACTGTTTATTGTTATTTTAAAACGGACCTGAGTTACAGCTGTACTTTGACCACTTTTTTCAGTCTACACCTCTCTCCGCCAAAAATCTGCAATTTTTTGGTGAACGTTGTCCCCAGAAAAGGCATGCAGGGGTTCAAGTGGTTAACAAATGGAAGAGTGAGAGTGAGAGACTGCTTTTGGCAAGTCCTCAGGGCCATATTTTTCTCTCACTCTGTAAGCTCTCGTCTCCTGGAAAATCTAATCAAGTTAGAGTTGTTACAGAGCCGTTTCAGGTTCATGAAAGTATTAACTATCTAAAGTAGTTGCATATACTTGATGAAAGTCTCTGTGGTCGAGATAGAATATTTGCACAGTACAAATTTAATTGCACAGCTCGAGTTGCACGTTTCTCCGTAGAATTTGTGGATACAGACCTCAATTTTTTTGGTTTAATTATTTGATTATGATTAATCTACAATTTTTTGTTTGTTTGTTTTTGATTCTTGATTCCCCTGGATTCCTTGGATCATGACGCAAATTATTGATTTCTCAGATCCCATTCCATGTGGCTATGACCAAAGTTTGAGTGCCCTGGGTAGGCAACCCGGCCTGGTGGAGACTTGTGCTCTGAGGAGCACATTTTTCTAGTTTGGTTCTGTCTAAACTAAAGTATACACTGAGCATTTCCGACCTTCATCTCATTGTCCATCTACAATCCTTATCCCCTTCCTTCGTTCTGCTCCGCTCTGTCTCTCACTTTTCACTGCAAGGCTGGAGGCTTATTTCTCGGTTCTTCATTCACCGGCCTGCATTTTTGGTCATTACTTGATACAATGATAATGATAATGTTCATATTCATGTACCAAGTCTGCTTTTTTTGTTATGTGACAGTTTGCTCTTGGTTTGGAAACCAAGACAACAAAATTAAACATGAAAGTGGTCTAAACATTATGGTGGTTATATAATGCATGTACTGTAGGCACAAGGCTACAGTACCTGTTGCATCAGCATCATTCAGTTCCGCCCCAGAACGTTCCATCCTATCAGTTTAGCAGAGTAGCCCTGCAGAGGACCAGAAACATAATATTTCACTCTCCTTTGGATGAGCGGTAGATGTTTAGTTTGGTTTTTGAATCCAGTTATTACATTAGTCTTTCCTTTTCTGTACAGTAATTACTAGCATAAGTGCTCTAAAAATTGATCTTTTAAATTGATTTCTGAGGTCTGTGATTATGTTCGTAGCCTGTCTTGCACTCAGCAAGAACATCTTTACTGATTCAAATGACACGTGGTAATGTGTGAACTGTTCTGTCAGGTTGTCTTGACTACAGAATGGCATGGTAGTGTTTAAAAAAAGAAAGGACACAAGCAATGTGCCCAGTAGAGTAAATACAGTGATGAAATCAATTTGACGGCAGTCAAATCTCACACAAGGCCTTTGTTATTGCTGCCTTCCTAAACACTGGATAATGAGTTAGCCTACTGTCATAAGGCATTTGTTTAGCACTGTTTACACGCTAAACGGTCTCTGGCTCTGTAAAATTGTAAATTTCCCAGTTCCACCCATGTTTCTTTTATTCTTTCATTACAATTACAATCAGATGTCATTTAACAAGCACTGGCTTTCATTGCACCGCTTCTGCAATTACCAAATTCATAATTTCGAAAGAGTTTTTACTTCTCTGTTTGCAGAGAAGAAGAAAAAAATCAAACTTGTGAATGTGCTGCCCTTTTTTGTACATCACTTGTTCTTGTTTGATAAGAGCCAACTTGTGTTCTTGGGAATCTCCTTATCACAGACTGAATGAAGCCTGAAGGGACGTTTCTGACCTTTCAATTGAAGTTATCCGTGCGGAGAATTGTGTCTCCTTTATCTTTCTTTCCAAGTGACTGACACCTCCACACCTACCAACCCCTCAACAGACCTGAGGCCATTTCAGAATGCAGACTGAAAGAACAAAGTGATCGTGGTTCATAAGAACTTTCTGGGTATACAGTAATAATGCCATGTGGTTCAGCATTGTTATGCAATTTTATGCAACATCTACATGCACTTGTTTAGTTTAAATTACTCTTTAGTCTTGTCTTGCTGCAAATATTACATGATTTTACACCCCAGAAAAATATTTAAATTGTGCTATTCATTTACGTAAATCCTTATATAGACGAAGCCGTGTGTATACAGTACATACAGTAAATGAACATAGATGTTTCTACTTAGTCTCTACTATAAACGTTTTAGAAACTTGCTACAATATAGAGGTTGTTTCTGTAGAAAGGCCCTGTATTTGTTAGTAAAAACATTATGACATGTCTGTGTAGCAGCTATTGACCAGTCGTAACTTTATCTTCCATAAAGTAGCTTTCGATACAGCCTATTTCAAACAAACATCCAGGGTCGACATTTGTATTTGTCTTTTCTGTGCTGGAAAATGGGCATGTAATTATATATGCTGAATATGGAGTTGTTATACAAAAGGCGAGTTTAAAATGCATGGCCCGCTGTATACTGTACTCTTGCTCTTTGAGGTCTAACAAAAATGTTAATAAGGCTTAATCGGTAGCTGACAAAACACAGCCGTGGTCGTGTCTGTCCTGTGCATCTTAAGTAGCCAGCCTTATCAGAGGGAGCAGATGGAGAGAATCCAAGTGAGAGAATCACTCCTCTCAGTCTGGCTCCATCGATGTCATGACTATGAGAATGACCTTGGCCGAGTCTCAATCTGAGGTTTGAGCATAACGCACATAACGCGCTGTGTCGCACACACACACACACACACACACACACACACACACACACACACACACAGACACACAGACACACACACACACACACACACACACACACACACACACACACACACACACACACACACACACACACACACACACACACACACACACACACACACACACACACACACACACACACACAGTCTCCGGCTCCGCTGCTCCTGCACATTCCTGCTTGCATGCAGTACCTCAGCTGGAGACACTGCATACAATACAATACACCCCTCCACATTATTACTTCATCATATAGGGCTATGTATGAGGCCCTGTTCTGACTGGCAGCCCAAATCAGATTTGTGGCCAGTCTAAACAGGGTCTGAGAATCACTCATCAATCGACCTAACAGCCAGATCATTAGGTATCCAGCCTTTGTAGCGTTTCCCGTGCTGTAGGACTCTGCGATTTTGACAATATAATGTCAATTTAATGTGGATATGATGATCAAAAAGGCATTTTAGGGGCATTCGTTTCACTCAGCTAGTTCCAAACATTCAATTTAGTGCTGGAAAAGAATGACATTAACACACATTTAAGCTCTACCACAATTCTACAATAACCACGATCCCAGACCATAATATCTAGTCTCATATCACAATAATGATATTATTATATTGATATTTCGCACAGCTTTGCCTCGCTGACATGATTTGCTTGTCATAAGAACAGGATGTTACCCTGACCTCAATCCCATCGACACTTTAAATAGCACAGCCAGCTTCCACATTATCCGTATTTTTCCACTTGGTTTGATGATTCATTGGGGTTCGAGTCGCTTTTTGATGATGTCACGATGGAGCTCAAAGCTTTTAAATCAAGCCAAGATTGAGCATTTGACAGGGTATCCCAGAACACATTAATCAAGCACGTTTACAGCATTTCTTCTCTCGCTTGCCACAAACGCCTGCTCAAGAATAAACAGTCTGTGAAAGGTGATATCAGTGTTGTATTGGGATTGGCCAATAAATGCACTGAGCTATGCCAGTAGATTTACAATGAACTGGAGTTAGGTGAGATAAGGGGGGGTGGCTTTTAGAAGACAAGAGAACAATTCACGAGCAGCCATAAACAATTCCTGTACTCGGTCCTCATGGGGGAGTTGCGAGTAAGGTGACATTGTGTGTGTGTGTGTGTGTGTGTGTGTGTGTGTGTGTGTGTGTGTGTGTGTGTGTGTGTGTGTGTGTGTGTGTGTGTGTGTGTGTGTGTGTGTGTGTGTGTGTGTTTGTTTGCTCGCGCACGTGCGTGAGTGTGTGCGTGCGTGTGTGCATGCGTGCATGCGTGCGCCTGTGTGTGTTTATGTGAGAGGAGAAAGACGACATTGATGTCTAAGGTGAATGAGGCAGCAGCAGCAATTTTATTAAATCAAGGTTGTTTGCTGCATGCTGTATCATCTTTTCATGCTGTCAACTCAAAAGCAGCCAGAGTATACAGAGTCATTATCTGTGCTTTGCTTTTGTCTTGGATAAATCCACTTACCTGGCTATAAGGACAGCAGCAGTCCAGGAATAAATGAGAAAACTGGATAATTAAAAAGAGCTGGGCACAGACAATGTTCTCTATCTTTTAATCACTAGTGCAATTTGAAAATTAGTATCTAACATTTTTTTACATTGGCATAGAGTAGTTATAGTACTTAGCGGTAAGAGCTCAGAACTTATGCTGATTTACTGTAGTATAATTGCATGTCCTTGTACTATGACTAGAAAAGGACAGACTTCCACAGAGAAGCTTAATGCAGTATGCACCACCACGCGTGTTCCTATAAGCAAAGGGACATTGTTTTCTATAGGTGGGTGATTTCACAGAACCACATTAAGGCTCTTATCAAGTTTAGGTACTGATATTAAAAGCAGCTTTGGAACGTGGTAATTATCTCGTTCTGTCGCAGTCGTCCTCATGGTTCACTAGAGAATGCTCTTGCTGCCTCAGCTGATATGAAATGGCAGCGGACAGGCTAAGTGAGGTCAGCTCTCCAGTATGAAGCACTGCATCTAGTTACAATACATTAAATGAAAGAGGAGAACTGGAAAGTGGTGAAAATGTGATTCATATGTACAGTATCTACTGGGGGCATAATGTGGCCATTGAAAATGTCAGTGTTAATAAAAAATGATGTTGCTGCAAACCACATGGACCCTTAGGCTGTGTGTCCACCAAAGTTCAAAAGCGCAAGGCACTCTCATCCAAGCGGGTGTCGCTGTAGAGGGATTTTGCCTGTCAATCATCGCCTCTGCTCCGCCCCCCCCCAAAGGAAAGGCTAGGGGAGGGGAGGGGCGAGGAGGAGAGTGGGCGGGATTAATGGGCTGTGACTTCACTGCCGAAGGGCCAAGCTCAGATTACTTTTCAGCCTAATAATTCAGAAAACCCCAGACCACAGAAAATCCACTGAAGGTTCAAAGTTCAGATTTTTTGGGTGTAATTGAGGTCATAAAACCCCCCAAAAAACATAAAAAATATAAAAAGTGAAAATGAATGTCATAGAACCTTTAACTCCGGGTGACCAGGTAACCAAATGTAGACGGTAGACGCGCAGCACGGAATAGAAGCTCAGTGCCTTGCTGGCGTTTCCAGCAGAGTGTAAATATGCAGCACTTCCAAAAACTATTCAAAACATACACTGCACAAAATGTCTTGGTGGACATAGCTCCTTACCGATCCATTTGGTTCCATTTGTACAGTCGCCGAGTTGAATTAACATTTTACTGTGTTCTGTGCCCCCACCCTTCACCTATCCATCCCCCCTGCCCTGCTCTCCGCCCTGTCATTTCTTGCCCTCACTTAGTGACCCAATCTCACTAAACTTCCCTGCCTTTTAATACGGAGGCTTAAAGGAAGGAAGAAGGGATTGCCTCTTTTTCAGCCTGGGCACTGAGCCATGGCCGCAGATTATTTTTAATAGCGAGTTCATATTTTTATAGCGGATTCACGTTTGTCTCTTAAGACTTGAAGACCATTTTAATGAGCTTTTCATAACTCCGGCTTCCTCCGCTTGCGGGTAGATCCTGCTACGTGCGGCAGGCAGCTCCACCAGGCCAAGGCTATATAAGGCATGAACACTTCCCGGGACATGAAGACATGCCATTCTTCCTTTTGACAGATGGTATCCAGCAGGGAATGGTAGCAGCTCCACTTGAGTAGATTCTTGATTAAAGCATATTGCATGAAAAAAAAATAGAGAGCGCGAGAAGAAAAAAAAAGGTACAGCATGGCATTAACAGGAGTTATGGTGAATGACTATGTTGTTGCAAACCATCTATCAGCTACAGTATTTAGCAGCAACTCACGCGGGGACTGTAAATGAATCGTGATCAGTGAGCTCTGACAATGCAGGCCTCTTTGCTGTTTGTTCCGTTTGCCAGGAGCATGCAAGATAAATCAATCATTAACTTGTGTTTCATTGATGTACTGTTCTTTTTTGCACAATCCCTCAAAATATAGATGTTACACTTGGACACACCCACTTAAAGTCTTTCTCGCCCCCTCTCTTTCCCTTGCTCTGTCTCTCTCTGTCTCTGTCTGTCTGTCTCTCTCTATCTCTGTCTCCCTCCATGCCCTTTGGTCCCTGTCTGCCTCACAGACGCAGTGACCCGACGGGGGGAGGGTAACCATGCAGCGTCATTGGACAGCCGAGACACCACGAGACGCTGCGCTGAAAGGTGACCTCCAGTCATTCCACCTCCCCAAAACATTTGGTGAGTTCAGTCCTCCAGTCTAGAATGCCTTGCCTGTGCAAGTGTCACCCTAACCCCCGTCCCCTTCTCCATGCCCGTCCCCCCATCAAGAATCCCCGGAGAGTTCCTGAACCACTGGCTAGCATTCATTTCAAACCTTCTACACGAGAGTCCTCTAAGTAGGCCACCTTATCAGGTATAATTTTCTCATTTTCTATGAGAAAATGAGAACAGAAGCAGTGCACGGTGAAATTTTGAATTCCTTTCCCGTTTATCTTTCCCCTGCCTTGGGTCATTCATTGACTTATGCATCCTTCTGGAATAGCCTCCATAGCTGGGAAAGAAAATCTTTATTTCTTAATTAAGGGTGCATTTATGAGAAAGCATGTTTGCACACACTCATTTTATAAACCGAGCAAACGTATACATTGGCATCGATCAGTGGTTGTCGCCAAGGGGTTGGATAAGTCTTTATAAAACACATACAGTACACAGATGACTGCATAAGTGTGCGTGCGTGCGTGCGTGCATGTGCTTATGACTGTAAAGAACACAGTGGTGGATATTTATCTGCGATCAAATGCCTTAATAAGGATTGTTTATTATCTCTCACTCTCTCACATACACACACACACACACACACACACTAGGGGATTACGTGTGAACATATGTGTGCATGTATGTAGTGCGTGTCCCTGCTCCATTTGCTCTGTGGTGTTTCATTGTAGCACAGTTTGAAATCAATACTGTGTGATCCCATGGCCCGATGTGTCTGAGTTATTTGATACAGTGGATAACAGGCTGTTCAACATGACTCATGGTCAACATTGTTGAGTCAGTCAATAATGGTCTGGTGGTCATGTGTATTTTCACTTCAATGTGGTGTTTTCATTCTCTTTTCTTTTCTAATGGTTTCAGTTTCCACCTACAGCATGTTAAGAGTTGGTATTATAGACTAGGAATGAGTGTGTCTCTAAACTCTTTTAACGACTTAAACCCTTTATACTTTGTTGTATGACGAATAGTGGAAATAGCCAATCTACAAGTAGCTGTTTTCACTGTATGTCCCCCTATTATTTGTCGAATGTTTGCCTATCATGATATGCCCAGAATAGGGTTCATGTAGTTAAGCATCCATTTGAGGTCCTAGTGCCTAGTGACATATTTTCCCCTTGATAATGACCTTGGTATTACTGTTATACTGTATAATCCAAGTTCTTTCCAAAAACTGTTCATTTACAGTGTTAAAAGGATGACTTTCTGTGGACACATACAACAGCTCATTAAAAATACAAGATGTGGCTGTTACACACAGTCTGGGTCAGGGTCAGATTTCTGCTGTCACCAAATATGGCAAAGAAGGGAGGAGCCATGGTGGTGCAGGTATGTGTGACGCCATAGAGAGAAAATGTAAGGAAATGGGAAATACAAAACTTGATCTCATATTTTAACCATGGTAGTTGGTCTACACAACATTAATATACAGTACAGTCTAGAAGATTTAAAAAGAGAAAAAATAAAGACCAAGATTCACAGTTAGATTGTGATTTCATCCATCTATAAATATCTATGTATCTGTTTGTCTGTCAAGACCAGATCAGAATGTTTGTAAACAAACATGTAGAGCGGTGTTTCCGGGTAGAATGTTTTTGGATATTTACACAATATAAAATTAAGTGTCCAGAACGCGAACAGCGTTTTCCTAGGGAGTTGAAGGCAAGGGGGCGGGGGGGGGAGGGGCCTGAGATGCTCTCAGCAGGAGGAGCAATGTTCTCACTAAATAAGTGTAGAGGAATATCTTGTGGAGTTTCAGCTACTATGCATCCCAGAAATATATAGCTTATAAGGATTTGTAATTTTTAATTTGTAAGGAAATGTAAATATGGCAACTCATTTTGATGTAGGCCTACGTAGGTCTATGGTTTATGGTTTCCCAAGGAAGGACTATAGCCGTCACTCATGACACAATTTCTCTTTCATAACAGATACATACATGTGCCAGATAATCCCCACACCAAGAGAGTAAAAAAAGAAAAAAACGTTTCAGTCATTCAGTCCGACTTCACTGTAGCCTATAGTAGGCTTTTCATAAATGATATTTGTACTTAGGCTGTCGTGAAAGTTTATAATATTTAGAGAAATTTAAAGTTTCAAATACAAAAATAGTAGTAGTAGACCTAGTTGTGAATTAGTGGACATTAATTCTGGACATTTAGACTGAATGTTTCCTTTATCCTCATCTTGCGCTAATGCACGCAACTGTTTTGCCAGGTTTTATTTTTGTTGTTTCTCAATAACGGACGGTGCTACTGTTTCTTAAAATCTACATTCATCATTGGTGTTTGAAAGTGTAAGCATGCCGCAAATTATGAAATGATTACCTTGTCCAAGGTGACAGTTTAGCTCATGCAGAGATAATCCTTGTTGCGGCACATACGACCAAAGCACTCTAATTATCCTTGAGGTAAATTGATTTCATGTACTTGAGGGATTGATACTGCATTATGATGCACCCTGCATCGCAACTGCATTCATTATTGGCCTGGTACAGTATGAATGGTGGGAATTTTATTTGATTAGATTTTTTGCATCATTTGCAGCAATTAGAAACAATCGGGTGATCTGTGACAGGAGTGGTTTGTCACAGAACAGAACATTGCCGATTACGTAAGTTGTATTCTTTTGATAGCAGAAAACCTCAGGCTAAGGTCTTTACAATCCATTCAAAGACATTGATAAATGAAAATACACATTATAATTAGGTTAACCAACCCTAAGGCAAAGCTAATTTATCATAAGAAATGTCGCGTATGCAGCATTATGTTAGTCCCAGAGCTTGTACCCAAAGTTCATTGCGTTTGCAGCTTGTCAGAGAACCTTTCTGCAAGTGAAGCACCAGAACAGGAGGGAGATTTGTCACGGTCCATGGTATTTTGTGTGGGTTTGTGCTCTGATAATTAGCCCAATCCAAGTGCCGTGTATTTAATTGATTTCTGTCTGAATGGATTTAGCCCAAACAGGAAATACTGATATGGTTGGATTATGGAAGTTAGTTTGAGCTTGTGAGAGCAGGATTTCCTTTAGACAAACCGTTTCTGTCATCTAATTTTTGGAACTATGATTGCCTGTCAAAGGCAATGCCATTGGCTTGGGTGTGCGCCTGCATCTGACTCATCTGCTTCGGCTCTCTGTTCCATTGTTAGTTTTTATTGGACATTCAGTGTGTCCAGATACAAATGGCAACCACAGGATTCAAGTTTGGCTTGATTTATAACAAAGAAACTGAATCTTGTTCATTGGAAAACTGTGACAATGGATGTTTCCAGTGTTTAGACCACAGAATTGTATTGTTATTACAGACCCATAGTCTGACATGCTCTGTGTGCTCTGATTTTTGTTATTTTAGGGTGAATAATGGATTTTTTTGGCCATGAAGGCGCTACTGAGCATATTGCGATTGCAGTGGTTCTCAACCTTTTTTTAATTCTGGACCACTAGCATATTTCAAACAATCCTCAAGGACCCCTTCACCCCACCTCCCCACAACAATATATATATTTTTAGTATATAATAATAAGGCATAACAATAATACTAAAATACTAAAAATAGCCCACCTACAGTGCAACAATATTTTCTGTGCACGACACTTAAGACTGCCAGGAATTAATTCATTAATTCATCCGTCTACCGTCCCGTTACCAGCGAAAACGGCGATTTCATGGAATATTCTCCGTGACCACCATCCTCTCGGAGATCGGCTCATAACACGCACGGGGGTCTGGTAGAATCGGGGGGAAAGAATTGGCCGGCCGCCAATTGTGAGTACTACGGCTATCAGTAGTTCAAATTGTTTCTTGAATTTGATGGACATATTTTTTATACATTTAACAAAGATATAATATGTATTTTTGTATACATTTTAAAACATTTCCCTATGGACCACCTGTAATTATGCCATGGACCATTAGTGGTCCGTGGCCCACTGTTTGAGAAACCAGTTTGTTTCCCAGGTCGGACATGAGGACACACAAGCATGGCCAGGATTAAATAGAACAATTTTAGAACCGGGAGCTCAATTGAAAAGTGTCAATCAAACGAGGGTCAGGCCATCGCCGCAAGGCAAGGTGCTGAACTCAATTCCATACAAAAACATTATAGCGATGTCCTGTAACATTGGAAAAATATGAATACATTACACATTCTGAATAATTTATTTGGTAAGAAATTCTTTCAACATGGGTCTATGAACACCTAAGACAAGTGAACGTTTTTATATGGAAAGTTTAATTGTTTAACTTTTTAAAAGAATCAGAATACATACTGTCTCAGCAGTGTAGTTATATTTAAGCTTTGTGGGGTTGCCCACCCATCACATACCTGTCTTCAAACTTATTGCGCCCAAGAGCATTAGTGGCAACTTATTGCACTCTAATGGGCATGTCACTATCTCAAGGCACAACTGTATTGTGGCGTGCGCCGAGCGCCGACCTCAACGCCTAGATAACGTGCCATCTAACTAGCAGACACATTTTGCACCCTCTGTTGCGCCGATCATCTAGGAACACAACATTTGTGTTGTGTTTTCGCAATTGTATATCACAATTAGGACACCAAAGGATCCTATATAGCAAAGAGAAACTTGTCCTGCGAGACTTCATTTCCTACTACAGTACTGTAGTTTGATGTTTACTGTACTTCCAACAAGAGCTATTTGGCATTCAGGCAACCTCCTCAAGAGCTCCCATAGCGATTGCAGAGTAATCTTTCTCTAACCCAGTAAATCTCTGTGATCACTCAACACTCTCTCTCTCTCTCTCTCACGCACACACACACACACACACACACACACACACACACACACACACACACACACACACACACACACACACACACACACACACACACACACACACACACACACACACACACACACACACACACACTTACTTACTTACTTACTTACTTACTTACTTACTTACTTACTTACTTACTTACTCTTACTATGTTTTCATTTTTATTATGTGCTCAATGTTTTGATTAATTATGGCAGTATTATGAGTCGTCAAAACTGCAAGTCATGTCTCTTTTATTCTTTGGAAAAGGGACTTGTCTGTCCCTAAGAGATACGTCTATGATCCGTAGTGTTTCTGTGTCAGCTAAAACTGTGTAAGCTGCTTACAGTTTTGGTTATTCCACTCTTATTAATGTATAATTGAGTAAACATTGATAAACAAGCACTGCACATGGTCCTTTATTCTGCTATCAAAAAGAGACGGAGTGAGAAAAAATAACAATACAGTAAATAATGGAGTTCTAATTGATGGAAGTAGTACAACAATACGATATTTTAGCTACAATTAATTAAATGAGAACCATGGAACACATTTCTAATATCACAATGAAAAGTTTTTGGCAGTTTTCTTAAGGCTTTGCAAGTTGGTGTATACATTGGAATAAGTTTAGTTTAATTTAGCAGTTCTTTACTCCCTTGGAATACACAAGTCCAAAATAGGAAAGCTATAATTTAGCAGTTCTTTATTCCCTGCTCTTCCGGGGGTCAAATAGTCCTCCGATTTGAGCCATAGCACCCGCCTATCATGCAGTTATTTTGAACTCAAACATTAAATGAGTTGTGGAGAAAGTTTGGCTTTCGCTTAGAACTTGCGACCCTGACCTGAAGACATGCTATGTATGCAAGAGGAACACAGAGACAGAGAGAGAAAGACTTAATAATGCAGACACTGAATCAGACTCTGACCAGGCCTGGCTTAACGCACAGGCTTACGGGACTGCAGCCCTGGGCACCAAGCTCCGTGGGGGCACCAAATCCCAATGGCACCAAACCCCCGGGCAAAAAACAAAACAAAACAAATACTGCCTATTGTACATAACGGCGCTATATCAGCGACTAAATATTGTCCCCGGAGTGGTGCTGGAGAAAATTAAAATGCATTTAATTTTCAGGTTCTTAACTCTGCCCTTGACCCACTCCCCTCTCTCCCTATGGAACCTTTGTGTTTACTGTAGCTGCCAGAACACACTGTCCCTAACCTGACATTGACTTATCTCCCTGCATTTCCTGTCCCATAGCCTAAATTAATTTTCCTGCGGTGCTGGTCAAATCATGTGTCTGGCTATTTGGTGAATGAGAGCAGTGGCATGAGGAGGGAAGGGCAGGCCTTGGAGCATATCGTTGTGTAGTCTAACCCTTGTGCATTACTGCAATATTAAATGCAACCTGTGTGCCCTCAAGTCTCACTGGACACGCTCCAAGAATTTTAATGCTGACCTACAGTACTATATTTTACCTCCCTGACCATTTGGAGGTCAGGGAGGCTGTTCAGTGAATACAATGTTCATTGTTGGTGAAATGTCTTGCAGTGCATTGTATGGAAAGGCCAGAGAACCCAACCCACAGCCTGCCAACCAAGCATTGTAGATCACATTGACAGTGTACACATTGTGTGTACTGTACTGTATATCACACTCCATACACAGTAAAATCCTTTTAATTTAACAATGGACCCAAATGAAACAAGTCCACTTTTGCCCACTGAGGAATTGACTGTCTACTCAGTGTTGCCTGGACGTCATGCAGTGCAATATGGACAAGAGAACATGACAACAATTTACAATTTAGGCATTTAGCTCTTATCTTGGGTGAGTTTTGGACAGAATAGGCTATGTACCAAAACATTTGTTGTGCATAAACAATCCAACAAACCAGAATGGTGCAAGAGTATTGTCAGTTGGAAATGAGTGTGGCACAGTGCTTAAAGATGGGGTGCCATGATATTTTTCAACCCTAAAACCTGATCATAAGGTATTATTATTATGTAAGGATTTTTTTCAACAAAAAAAAAGTGTACAGTAAGTGTTAAAATGTTGTTTTTATGTGGACATGCCTCCAGTTCATTAAGTATACCTGGTTCTCACCTTAGCACCTCCTCCACCACCTTAGCACCACCCACCTGTCCTAGTCCCTCCTCCTCCTCATGCCCACACCTGTTGTGTTATGATAATGAGGGGGAGGGTATGGCTTTGTGATGTCACTAAAGCGCTGTTTCTCTATTGGCACGTTTGACCCTCAAGGTTTCAGCCTCCAGGAAGAAACTCCAAATAGTCAGAGAAGACATAAAACACCATAAAAACACCACCGGGGGGCTTAATGAAGTTCTATCAACCTCATAGACACATGAAAAACAGAAAAAGTGCAAAAACATGGCACCACCTCTTTAATTTGTAAATTATTAGGTGCCGGAGGTCATGAACCTGACTAAGTCGATTGTAGCCCTCGGCAAGTAGCGTAGTGAGGTAGGAGACAGACCGCCCGGCAAACGGTCACAACCATTTTTCTAACAGCGAATATATTGCTGCGTTCACACTGGCAGGTACGAAAGTTGCAAAGATGCAAAGCTACACAGCATATTTGTAGCTTTGCATCTTTATAGCTGAAGTTGAAATCAGCTCAACTGTTTTGTAGCTTTGTAGCTGTGGTAGCTTTTGTAGCAGCTAAAAACGTTGGATGTATCTTGTTATCTTCATGTCGCTGGCTTCTGTTGAAAAAGAATGGTAGCCTGTATCTTTGTAGCTGCCCTTGTGAAGGCAGCATAAAGTGGTTATTGTGAAGATTTATGAACCTAACTTTCATTTCATCCATGGTCCTTTTCCATTGCAGGAAGGGACATTGAGGGGAAAATGTAAAATCTGAATTAATAATAAATAGCCTAAATAAAAACGTATAGCATTGTATGTGCATTTGCAGAAATTAAGCCCTGGTGGGGACTATATGGGGAGTTGCTTCATGATCCAAGGAATCCAGGGGAAACAATTTTGATTGTACGCCGAACGTTTCACATCAATCTGATGCAGTCTTCAACATTTGTGGCAATTTTTGCCACAAACTTGACAAGCCAATCATGGCCGAATGGAAATATGAAAAATCGGACAGATTTTTTTCTTGATCAAATGACTACAGACATAATGTGTAGAATTTATTCCTTGGTCTACTGGGAGTGTGTGTACAAAGTGTCACACCGATCATTCCAGTGGTGTCCGAGATTAGCTGTTTACAGACGGTCGGATGGACAGACGGACTCACGAGCAAAAACATATTTATCAAGTAAATAGAGTGCCAAGAAAACAAGTACATTACTATCTGAGTGTATTATTTAGATTCTGCATCAGTGGAGAATTCAATAGCATAAGATGCATTTTTTTTCCCAGAGCAATCCATTTAGAGGCAGTGGGTGATTGTAGTGAGTGACCTGCTAGTGCCAGATTGGCTGAACAGTTGCACACCACTAAACGTTATTGACTCGAATAGAGAAGCTCAACCTAATGAATGGAGCAAATCATGTGCATACAGAGCCAGAGCTTTTAAGTCATCAATTACTTTTCTGCTCTATCACAGAGCCAATTATCAAACACCATTGTTGTTTTAATTGTTTTTATTTTAATTTATTTATTGGAGTTGTTTAGAACTTATACTTTTAAATGAAAATGAATAGAAAGAACAGAAGAGTTTGGTTTGGTGTTTCATTTTCTCTCTCTCCCTTACTCTTTCTCTCTTTGTCTCCCTGTTGGTATGTATGCTTGTGTCTAGTACAGTACAGCCATTTATGATTAACAGTTGATATGATCAAACATTTATGATGCATGCAATGCATTATGCATTTTGAGATCAAAACAGGATGATCTCAGTATGACATAGGAAGGTCATCACTGCCGGACTTAGAGGGACTATGGCAGCCTGTGAGGGACACATTGCATTGTTGGTTAAAAAAGAAGGAAAAAAATGTCAATAACCAAACTTATTACACACTTTCTCAAAATTTAAATGTTCAAATATAGGTTAAAATAGTTAAAGCCATAGGTGAGGCAAATTAGCAATAACATGTAAGGTGAATGACAGCACTTGATCCTTTTTTCCACTCTAGGGGTTTTTGTGACAACAGCAGTAGGTCACTTTCAACATTCTGTCTACTTCAAAGGAAAGGAAAAGCAGAGATATACTGTATACTTAATGCTATTCAATTGGTGAGGTCTTCCTCGTCACACATTAGTATAAACAATCCATGAATGTCATTTGAAGAACAGCCTTGCAGTGGTGTAAAGTAACTAAGTACATTTACTCAAGTACTGTACTTAAGTACAATTTTGTGGTACTTTTACTTTACCGGAGCATTTCCAATTGTCTATACTTTTACTTCTACTCCACTACATCTCAGAGGCAAATATTGTACTTTTACTCCGCTACAATTATTTGAAAACCTTAGTTACTAGTTACTTTGCAGATATAAAAGAATATATTCTAAAACATACATTAACCACTTTAGCCCTATTTTAAACCTAGGCTATTTGAAAATAGCCGATCTACAAGCTCACAACGCATTGTGAGCTTGTAGATCTGCTATTTTCAAACATATTAGTACTTTTACTTTTGGTACTTTAAGTACATTTTGAGACCAATGCTTTTGTACCTTTACTCAAGTACATTTTTAATTCCGGACTTTTACTTGTAACAGAGTTTTTCTACATTGCAGAATTGATACTTTTACTTAAGTAAAACATTTGAGTACTTTTCCCCACCACTGTATGAATGTCATTTGAAGAACAGCCTTGAAAAGGAATGTGCATACGAAATGTGGAAGCCTGGTTGGTTGTGTAGCATTTTCCAACTCCTGTTTTATCTTTTTGCTCCCAGGTCACCCGCCAGGTCAGTTATTTGGTTTATTCAACCTCTTAGGAATGTTTCCTTTTGAAAACCCCCCCGGTGGATATCAAGGCATGGATCACGACGGCACGCTGATGAATTGGTTTGCCTGTCTCCCTTTGAACGCGGTATCTTGGTGCGTTAACATTACGATGATGAATTATGGCAACTTCCATTCGCGGAGACTCCCGTCAGACTGGAAGGAACTGGGATTTCCAAGTGGGATATCGCGAATGCCATCAATATTTCTCCGGCCGTTAAACAGGCATGCTGTGAGGTGTGTTTTTTTTTCAGAAAGGTTTTCAGAGACATAAACCAAAGTAAATACTTGGAACATCACATAGCGATGACGTTCTGTATAAGCCTTGAGTTTGTGGTCGCTGCAGCACTTTCTCCTCAATAATTGGAGCTCCTGATTAATCTCACCAATACTTTCTAGAGTTACTGTACACACTGTGACGGATGATGAAGTGATGAAAGCACTGCTTTAGTTGCCATTCAGTCTCGTCTCTAATTTGGATAAATCCCACTGACCTGAGCCTAAAACAGACCGTGGATTGATCTTCCACTTGTCTAAAAACTCAGTTCTCAGTTCCAATGTACTGTACTGTGTCTTTTGCTTATCCACCATTCGTTATTTATCTCACACGCACACGCACACGCGCGCGCACACACACACACACACACACACACACACACACACACACACACACACACACACACACACACACACACACACACACACACACACACACACACACACATACTGTACACACACACACTCATCCATTATGCTCTCTCTCTCTCTCTCTCTCTCTATTTTCCTCTCATGCACTTTCTTTGGTACACTGCCTCCAGCTTTTATTTGCTTGGCCCTCTAATTTTTTATGTGCATGGTGTTGTTTAGAAGTGGCATTGACATGATGCACTATGTGTGGTACGGTATTATTCACTGAATAGAACATTATATGTGAATATGACTTCTTGAAGAGCAGCATAGAGAACAGAGAGGGCATTTCTTGTCATGCCCCCCACTCAGCTTCCATCAAGCTGTACTGAACTGAAATGAACCACGCATTGCATTATTACTGGGCAAAGGGACTCCTAGGCTTTCCTCAGACTGCAGACAAATCTGATTTGTTTCTCAAAATCTGCTCTTTAGGACTGACCGTCCGTCCACTGTTTGCAAGTGATGTGATCAGATTTTCAGTATTCAATGTATTCATACATCGTCAACCTATACATTGTGGTAACATAATGATGTAGTTGTTGTGAATAACGTGCTCTGTCATACGACAGTGTCACTCCAGTATAGTATAAATCAAGCTCCAGGCTTCAGACTGAGACACATGTTTAGAAAGCATTTCAAAGATGTTTCAATGTGGGTTTTTTTGTTCAGACTTGATCAAATCAATGTGATTCCAATCTGTATAGGCCAAAAATCTGATTCAGGCTGCCAGTGTGAACATACTGTAGCCCTACAGTCCAGAAGCCATGGTTGCAGGTACAGTTAGGACTAAATACAACAGTCCAGAAGCCATGGCAGCAGGTACAGTCAGGACTAAATACAACAGTCCAGAAGCCATGGCTACAGGTACAGGACTTAATACAACAACTACTGTGATGTAACTTTTCTCTTCTTGGACAGGAGCTATAACAATATTGCACTGAACTGAACTCATCATAATGCAGAATTGCCATTGATTTTACGCTTTCTCAAATGGTTTACATGTTTAGGACAAATTACTTTTTTCATCACCTGTGTCACTTCCCAGTCCTCCCATTCACACCACCGCTAACGCTAACAGACAATGCATTTCTAACTTTTCCAGCACCCCCAGAGCGGATCTGCCTTCCAGTTTTGGGGGGTTCGAGGTGTCAGAAGAATGTGAATTGATGATTCTGGCTTTAATTAGTATAGCCTGTTTTAGTGATCTCAGCAATTCTTTACAGGCTATGCTAATCTGTGCCAGAATCAGCAATGCAATTTGGAACGGACGCATTTCTCTGAGACGTGTATTCTGGAGTTTTATTGCACTGATGTCATTCCCTCAATGTTTCACTGTTATGGATGGCCAGTTTGGAATCGATGCACAACACTGTGAAGTACCAGACAGCAGCAAACAGTAGTTATTCACAGGTTTAAATTCAAACATTGGCTTCCTTTCAAAGCACAGGTCTACGGTCAAGTCTGAAATCTTTGTAATTGCTGTGAAGGAAGTGGTATCAGGATTACTTCTGTATGAGCTTCAGGCCAGGTATATTGCTTTGGCACAACATGGCGAAGTGCAGGTCCAACAGTAAACAACAGACAAAGGACTATTGTCAAGCTGCACTGGACTCACAGGATTCACAATAGGCCATTGCAGAGTATTATACAGCAGCTAGTTTCAGCTGCACATTGCGATTGGCCATACAAAGCCTGTTACTATACTCCCCCATTGATTACTGTTCAGCCTGGTCAGAAGCCCCTCCACCTCTGGCAGCGTCCGTCAGCTATGCAAGTGAGTCGCGACACAGCGCTACCAGTTTAAAAAGAAGTTTGCAGACGTAGTAGCTATATCTTAGTTAACACTTAAGTGTTGTGTTTCTGTGTGGTATTCAGTTTTGGGAAATCACGATCTCTAGCTCATTAGCTCAACTTGGCTGGCTGAGTCAAAACGGACTATACTCAGTCAGACTCCATGTGTTTCCAAGGAAACGGAGATGACATTCCCAAAAAGTGTTTTATTTTGAGAGCAAATTGCCACACAATAAGAATAAATTATGTTATTATATTTTGTTGGTAAATGTTGAATAAAAGCAACACTCGTGATCGTAATATATCATGGTTATTGGCAAACCATGCCAAAAACCATTATAACACTCCCTCTCCTGTCTTATTGCTTAATTGTGTTACATTCAGAAAGTTCACCAGACCCTGCAGTCCAAGCTCAAATCTTAATATGGAGTTTATATGGAGTTTATGACATTGTTAAACACGTTTACTCACCGTTATTCACCATTATGTAAAGCCTAGTTCAGACCAAAGATTCATGATGAGACGAATTGAAACTTGCAACCACTTGCAACAGAATCCCCCAAAGTATGGTTTGCAAGATTCTAAAACTGGATAGTCAACATCAAGGCGACAGATTGAGACCATTTACTGTTTCCATAGCAACAGTATTGCCACAGTCCCTCCGGTCTATGGGATATAGTAAACAGCAGACAGACCCGTCCCTAAAACTGGACAGTCCACATCCAGACGACGAGCGGAGATCGTTCCTAGTTTTCAGAGCACAACTTTAAAATTCTAAAAACTCATGAGTAAAATGAAATAGCTTTACACTCTCCCTTCCATTTTCTTGTTTGCTTGCTCCTTTTTTCCTCTCCCCTCTCTCACTGGCAGGTTTATGCTGTAAAAAGACCTTGAATCTCTTGCGACTCAATCAGCCGGGATCAACATTGTGATTCTTTCTCTGCAACGTTCTAATCTAAACTCTTTAGTCATGGTGTGAATCTTTGGACTGAACTAGGCTTAAATTCCCGGGACCTGACAAACCAGAGGTCATGATGAAAGGGCACATACTGTACACACATGAGAGGAGACCAGTATTGGAGGTTAAGTGAATTAAGGCAATCAAGTGGCCTTTTTGGAGCTGTATGTCAGGGTAACACCTTGTGCAATACATCACACCCCTCCCCATCCCATCTTATTCACCTCTGTCTCCAAATGGGGGAGCACAGTAGGTGCCCACAGTACAAGCTGTGCATTTTATCCGTGGCTATTGCAGAGTACATTAGAGTGTTCTCAATTAACCTGCTGTCAGAGGTGCATAACCTGTGGGCAGGTAATTTAACAGCATGCTTCTCCTTTAGCAAGGCTATTATCTCTGCAGAAGCACCTCTGACCTTAAGGATAAGGAACATAACATGATGTAGGGTCTCTAATGTAATGTATCATCAAAGCACATTATTTCTTTGATGTTATTTATTACGGAGGAAGGATGATACTTTTTCACAGGAGGCCTGATTTTCTATTAGATGTCAGATTTAAAATATATTTTTTGGATTGGAACCACTGGCAGACCCTGAGTATTTTATTGAATAGAACTCTTGAAAAAACAAAAAAAAATACATTCTTTAACCCATTAAAACCGGGGAAGCATCTGTGTCATTTTAGATTTAGCGTTGGCTATTAAAAAATGCAACTTTTTTTACATTTTTGAAAAATCTTAATGGATTAATCTGATAATTGTGTGTATTGAGCTTTACCTGTGGTAAATACATAGTGGTGTGTGTCATACTGTACAGTAGCTAGCTGTTTGAGGGGTAAGCTGTAATGTCCATCAAAGTTATACTGACATCCACATTGGGTCTCCTGTATGCTTGGGCTCTAGGTGGTTGGTGTATTCCACTGTGGGCTTTGATTGGCAGGGGAGCAAATGGCAACCGTATCCGGAGGCGCTCGGATCAGAGGATGATACACAGACAGAAATAGACACCCAGCATCCACATACACAGGTGCCTGAGCAATGGTGTGAACTGAAGCAATTGCATCCCCACTGGAAAGTAACGTTGGATAAACTTGAGCTTTTGCTCTCCTACCCTCTCTCCATACGAAATAAATATAATAATTATTTGATTATTAAAGAGTCATTTCTATAGTCTAATAAGGCTGATGGCTGTGTATAATTCAAAATATTTTATCTTGCCACGTGATGTTATTGTTTCTCTCTGGTTCTGGATATTCTTAAAAAGAAAAGAAGGCATTTTTCCTGTGGACAATTTATTCCACTTCTTTGGTGGTGAGCCCGCATGGCATCAAGCACTGCAAGACACTTGCTTGCCGGTATCTCCTTGGGTAGCTATATGGAGGGACTACCTGATTTGCTCCCCCTCATGCAGAACATAATCAGGCTCCTATGGACACACACACACACACGCGCACACACACACACACACACACACACACACACACACACACACACACACACACACACACACACACACACACACACACACACACACACACACACACACACACACACACACACACACACACACACACACACACACACCTCATCCTTTCTATCTGACTGCAATATCATTTCACCTGTGTGGTCTCTGGGTTGTGAACCAGGAGAGAGGGGAGAGCGAATATCAATAACATAACCACTGCCGGAATTCTTCATATTTTATGACTTCTGAAGATTGATGCTCGAAGCTTTGAAGTATCTTGGTGTTAGTTTGTTTGCCATTCTTACGCCCCGGCCATTGACCCAATGTAAAACTCAAACCACTTTCAACCTGGTGTGCCTATTTTGGGCAATGAGAAATGTTACGAATTTTGCTATATTCGCATGGCACAGTCGTACCACAAAGTATAAAATAGGACTTAAGTAGTTAAGAAGAATACCTATGCCATGGTATTTATTAATAAAGAACAACCAATATACTAAATCAAAAGAAACACTAAATAAAAATACCAGGCTGAGAGGCAGCAAGACCAGAGGTTCCAACATTAAGCTTTGCCGGACCAAATGATCACAGGATCCCATAAGGGGTGGCATAAGAGGGAAAGGGCATACAGTACCATTAATTGCAATTGTATTATATTTTAGTCATATGTTTTGTCATTTACTATTGTTATTTTATTGTTATTATCCCTACCAGGCCAGAACGGCCGAAGGCAAGGTATTATGTTTTCACTCCGTGAGTCTGTCCATCTGTCTGTCCGTCGTCTGTCTGTGAGCAGCTAATCCCGGCACCGCGGGACTGATCAGTGTGAAACTTTACATGCACTCTCTCAGTTGGCCAAGGAAGAACTTCCACCCCAAATGTTTCAAATCGGTGTCATGGTGGCGCTATAACAGGCCACTTAAAAAAGATTAGTTATATTTTACAGTTCAAACAGTGTGAGCAACATGCCATAGACCCATTGGGATTGATTTTGGTATTCCACGCCCTGTTGTTTTGCGTCATCTACATTTACACTGATAAATGTCTCTAGCTTAATGAGCAATAACAATTAACATTGCATGTTGCGGATTCCATCCATCATGCCCATGCTGTGTTTAAAAATCCTAATGTGTCTATTTAAAGGGTCACGGAGCATGTTACTCCGCAGAAAAACCCATCGACTGAATTATCATGCCCCTGTAGCCTTGCTCCCTCTCCATACATCAGCTTAGGCCTAACAAAGTTAATGCTCTCAATTATCTATTCCCCTGTCAGGTTCTTATCCCTCTCAGTTCGATCGCCCCCTCAATCACCTCATCAATAAATGATGGGGGATGGTGGAGTTCAATCAATTCATACAGCTTTGGTTCTGTAGCCTATACTGTTAGCTTTACCATTCACATACTGTAGATTTTACACACAGGTTGTTCAAGAATGCAAAATTCAATACGGTATATGAATTCTCAATAAACTATATAAAATAATATAGAATTCTCAATAAACAGTATCACACTTGGAGTCACACTTTCTCTACCAGAGAGAGAGAGAGAGAGAGAGAGAGAGAGGGGAGAGAGTTTTGAGTTTCGTGTTGCAGGGCTGGATTTCTCCTCCCCACAGTGTTATAATCCCAAACACCAGAACACACAGAAGAATCCTGAGTCTTATAAGGGTCAATTTCTATACTCTTTAGAGTTAAGGCGGTTACACACCGGCGAATATGCAAATATACGCAAAATTCGGACTCGTTCCGAATAATTAAAAGACGCTTTTTCGCTTCGCTTTTTCGCTCCATGTAAGCTTGCATTGACTTTATAAGGTTTTAAAAAAAAACTTGTTATCCACATGAAAAAAATCGCCCCGTGTGTTAGGACCTTTACACTAACACACACTTGAGATTTTGCTGTGAGCCCTCCATTTCGCCGAGTGAGTGTACTCATTACATTTCCCTTCTGTATGCATGAGTGTGTGTGTGTGTGTGTGTGTGTGTGTGTGTGTGTGTGTGTGTGTGTGTGTGTGTGTGTGTGTGTGTGTGTGTGTGTGTGTGTGTGTGTGTGTGTGTGTGTGTGTGTGTGTGTGTGTGTGTTCTTGCGCTCTCTGCTTTATAATGCATTAGGTTTGTACAGTGTCTAGGCACACAAGCCTGTTCAATATCTATTCTCCTCTTTCTAGGCACTGATAAGGCACACAGCGTGAATATTTAACTACTTTGCATCATATGCCTGAGAGAAAATAAACAAATGACAAGCCAAGCTCAGCTTTCAAATTTAAATTGCCATAAATCAATAGCGAGTGAGAGGTAATTGGAAGCCGGGTAATTTGCCAGTGTGGTTAGGAAAATAAACTAAGTTTGAATTACAGAGTCGTGCAGTATGGCTGTGATTTAACCCCTGACTGCTCTTATTTGATTCTCTTAGGTTTATTGACATTTACTGACAGAGAGAGAGAGAGAGAGAGAGAGAGAGAGAGAGAGAGAGAGAGATAGAGCGCGAGCGAGCGAGAGAGATAGAGAGGATGATACACAGGCAGAAATAGACACCCAGCATCCACAAACACAGGTGCCTGAGCAATGGTGTGAACTATACTTATTATAGTTCAGTACGGTATTAGTTGTATACTGTATAGTTACCATTTTGGACATTGACATATTGTGCAACAATATGTGCTCGGGGGAGACCTAATGTGTTCCTCTCCATTAGTTTGGTATAATGTCTTGAGATTACACTTTTGTTTCCAGTATTCATGAAAGGGCTGGTATGCTTCAGCCAGACCACTGGCGGAAGGACGGCTTGGGGTGGGGGGTCATGAGCGACTAGGGAGGCATACATTCCTGAGAGTCGACTGCCAGCCAAGTGGACCAATACGATTTTAATGAGGCCTTACCTCAAACGTGTGTTTTCTTGTTCATTTCTCTGCAACTCTCAGGCCAGGCGTGCATTTATCATTGCCCATAAGCTAACCGCCATTGTGATTTGTGAGGTGCAATAGTGCTTGCAGCCATTTGCGGTGTGAATTATTGAAGCCAAGAATACCACCCTGTTCCACAATTAATGACACGCCATTGATTCAGCCTTTTCCTTGGCAGCTCTCTAGATCTTTTTTCTTCCCTTCCCTTGGGAGGCTTGAATTAGTCTACTGCTGTTTCCTTTTATTAAAAGCACTTAATTTAATTTGTCTCAGGAGACATAACCAACAGTCAATGACAGCACAAGACTGAAAATACCACCTTGAGTTAGTTGCAAATGCTAAGACCAGTAGGAAAGTCCACTCATCACTTGATATGCAGGCAAAGTGCTGCCTGGCGTATTTGTGAAAGCCAGCGGTGTGTTAAAGTGGAATTTTATGCCCAGTCAAACATGTCTGCTATTCAATCTCATTTCACCCAACGAGACAGAGGTCAGCTCACTGTGTTGGCTGAAGTTGGATGCAGCAGCCTTGAATATTCATATATCAGTTGAATGTGCTGTTGGGATTATTATTTTTTCTTTTACCCTCGGGACTCATGTACAAATACTCACAGGTGCCGATTTAAGAAACGGTATCTCAACAGAAGGATTAAATTCTTCATCCCCTTCTGTTTTAGCTCAGAGACTAAAACATGACATGCCTCGGCTCTCCTGTGGCACACTTCGCCTCATTGTTTCTTTGAGCAATGGTAGGAGGTTAGGAAAAGATCCTTATCCTCTTACGCTTCTTGCTCTCTGTCTTTCTCTCTCCCCATAACCTGCCATGTACTTTCCCCATCTCAACGTATTCATCCTCGTTCCTATCTCCTCTCTTTCCACCCAACCCTCCTTCATTTTTACACGGTACTGTAGGCTTTATGAAGACAGGACTAACCTTTTACTTGCGCATAAACATTAAATGCACATCCCACACGCCCACGTATAGAGTTGGCAAATCGCACAGAAAGCCCTCTATCAGCGTTATAGAGCTGGGGACTATGTTTGGTCAGCATCCAATAGTTGCGTATATAGTTGCAGGCAATATGGCATTGGTCAAGGCCATACAGGGTGTGGAGAGGAGACTAATGGCTCTCACGTGTATGGGAGATGTATGTGTAAGGAGAGTTGCTAGAGAGTGAGTGTATGTTTATGACTCTGCAGTTTGGATGCAGCAAATAATAACGTCAACTGCCATTCCAAGGTTACTTGGAGTCTAAAGACAGAATCTCCTTTCACAAACCATATACACCTCACCTTGCTTAAAATTTTTGTTCTGTATTGCATTTGCAAGATAAGAAAGTTTCAGAAAGTGATTTATTGTTCTCTCTGGCACTTTACTTGAATCAGTCACGGTTTGTGAGCAAGAATGATGCATTTTCAGTAAACTAGGCTGTGCAGTATCTGCTCTACAAGGTTTTTTGCCTCCTTTCACTTTTACTTAAATCGCTTCCACATGGACCATGCAATCAATACAACTTACTATCAGTGAAACAGCCCCCACAGATCACGGGCTAATGGATTTTCTGTCTTGGCTTTCCATCACACCCCTTTTTCAGGTCGCACTGGTTTTGTGTTTGTAGTTACCTTGTTTTTCTTGCCTGGCAGGAAATCCCAACATTTCAATTTCAGATTCAGAGCGTGGCTGGCATGATTCGACACATAATACACACGCTGTTGATTAAGACCTCAAGCACGAGAATAATTTATTTGAGCCTGAAGAGTCCGATAGTTTCCTCTGTGTGCAGCCTGCCCTGCAGTCACAGAGAAAAGGCCTGATCCACATGGTGTTAATGGCATCACTGGAACAACTGAATACCAAAGCAAACATCGCAGAGCCAGAGCTGTGCTGATAAATGTGTCCCAGAGGGTTATGAATGGTGAGTGTCATCTCAGCTTTTAAGCACTTTCATCCTGGCAGCCATATTTTGGGCATGTCATTATAGGTGAAATGTTTCACCTAGAAGTAAAAGAAAAGGGAAAATTCCAAAAGTTTTGGCTATTTTGTCTACTTCTTTGCAACACTGTTATCCAACAAGAAACAAAATAGGGCTTAAGGGGTTAGCACTCTTTCTTGCTCACACTGTTGGAGATTTGATCATTGCTAAAATGATGAACCCTCATTATCATTCATAATTATTGTGGAGAGGTGAGTAGGGAGGGGAAAAAACATCAACATACTGTAGCATTTTTGATGAAAAGCTCAAGGATTTCAAGAGGACTGAGTGGCGGAGAGATTCACTGGGAAGGAGAGAACGAGAAGAAAGTGACGATGGAGGACTGTGAAAGATGAAGAGGAAAAGGACGAAGCGCGAGTGTCGTGGGCGTGAACAGGCAGATCGGGAGAGAGAATAATGATACGAGAAAACAGGAAGAGCTGGCTAAGGTGAAGGATGGGGGTGCAGTCAAAGGGACCATATGGACTGTACCTGAGAGAAGAGAGACAGTCTGAGAGAGAAAGAGCAGATTAGAGCCACAGTAACATACGGTTTGAGGAGATGCAGCTGTCCCCTGTCCAAGTGGCTGTTGTAAAAATCAGCCTAATTAATCAGTATGCATAGGAGAGTACAGTGTAGCCTACTCCACAGCACCATGGGTAGTCCTCTGCTCCAGGGTTAGGGCTGTCTTTTTATGACAGGCTTCAGTACACAATGCGCACAAAAATGTAAAGTCATTACTCTAGGAGCGAATGGGGTCAGAAAATAGAATTGTTATTCCATAGGAAACTACATGCACATTGGAGGGTTATTATCTGTGGCAGTGTGGTGGCATTATAATATGACATGCCAGCCAGGTCTGGTTGTCTGTATGGACCCCTCCCGGCACAGAGGTCATGTGACACCGTAGCTGATGTGCAAAACCACACTCATGTAGAGTTTAAACATTTGACATTGCACAGTCCTGATCTGAGGGCCCTATTTTAACGGCGGAACTTTGCGCAATAGTGCATGGTCTTAACGTGAGCCATAGGGGTGTGTTCAGTGCAATGGTGCTATCCACAGGACGCTATATGAGGGTGCTATTTGTCTATGCCCGGAGCTAAGGGCCCTGAATTGTTACATTAATAAAACCAATCAGATTGTCGGCTGCCATCACCTTTAAGAAACTGCTTGCACCCGACCTGAGGCGCAATCCTATATTTTTTGCGAAGAGCAGAAGACGCCCAGAATGCTACAGAATTCTACAGTAGCGACAAAACCAATGTACTTGTGCATGAAGTGAAAGCACGCAAACTTAAAATCTATGGGAGCAGCATTTTAATCATGTGATGGTGTCAAGAGACATGGGTGAAAAAAAGCATGACCGTGGTCTGTTACTGCGGTCAGAATCAGTTGCACATGGCACGGGGTAACCTTTTATTGTACTTTATTTCATAGGATTAATGAAGAATCAAGTGCTTGAAATGTCACATCAATTGTTGAACATGAGTGTTGTGTTCAGATTGGATGGATTTAGATTGCAATTAATGTGTGCACATTGTGAACCCACTGCACCTAATCCAAACAATGCGCTCAGCTCCCTAAATAACATCGAAATGCCTGCGCCTCACTGCACCATGCGATGAGACCAGCTTGGAGCTGGTCTTAATTTGAAGCATTAGTCTGTGGGGAAAATAGCATTTAAAAAAAAATATATATACATATTTTCATTATTCAACTGAGAGATTGGCCTATTATAACTAATAGTTTGCCAAAAATAGGATATACACCATGATTTATTGGGAGAAACCAAGCAATTATATGTTAAAGGAACATTCCACTGCTTAATGTCTGATTTATTGCATAACATCTTTTTTGCATGATTTGACTGAGAGATTGGCAGTCGAATCAGACTGATTCGACTGCCAATCTCAGTCGAATCATGAAAAAATATATATATAGTTTGGTGTTGCATTTGTCGACTATTAGTCGACTATAGGCAACATTTGGGCAATCAGATTCGACTATAGAAATCCTTAGTCGGGGACAGGCCTATCGTAATAATCACACATGCTGGATCCAGTAATTGGTTGTTGACTGTATTCTGTGCACAGTGATTCTCAACCTTTTTAATTTCAAGGATTCCAGTTTCATATGCATTAGGCCACGGACCCCCATTGTTTATCTGGGATAGCAATCGACACTGTGGAATCTACTACAATGGTGTGTTCAAATGGTACTGTATATGTCCATTTGGTTATATTCTTACATTCACTAGGTCTGTCACAATTAATTACATGATCGCCTCTTCGCAATTATTTAAGATAAACGCAATCATTTTTGCATAATCGTCATAGTCGTTTCCATATTCTTTTTTTTTTTTAAGATTCTGCAGGACCACATTGGAAATAAGTGTCTCAATACACTTGTATGTGTATATCCTGGGTTTAATTTATATTGTGTTTACTTGTATTTCTTTTACCAAAATCTTATAGCTGACCTACAAGCTATATATATATATATATATATATATATATATATATATATATATATATATATATATATATATATATATATATTTATTTATTTATTTATTTATTTTTTAAGTATGAAATTATTAAACATGTCAGCAATTTCTTTGTATATTTAAGTTATTGGTCATATTTGCCCTCTGCAACAGAAATAACTTTTTATTCACATGTTCCAATGTTCAATGCCAAAAAAAAATTTTTTTGTATGACTATAAATCATCAACTTAAATTTTGCAATCGTGACAGCCCTAACATTCACTCGTAATTTGCTTCCAAACTATCACTCATATAGCTGGGGACCCCGTTGAACCCCCCCCCACGGACCCCTGGGGGTGCCTGGACCCCATGTTGAGAACCAGTGTTGGATAGAATGTGATGCTGTGTCTTGCACAGCATAATCACACCGTGTGCTGACACGACCACAACGCCAGAGGATTGGCGGAACTGACACCAGACCTACAGTATAGTAGCCAAAAATAGCGCGTCATTTGTTTGTTCACAAACTTATCCCATTAAAACCGGGAACGCATCTGTATCATTTTTTTTTTCTTTCTTAGGGCTATTCAAAAATAGCAGATATACAAGCTCATAGCACGGCACGAGTGCCACGCTATGAGCTTGTAGATCTGCTATTTTTGAAAAATCTTGAAAATGTGTGCAAATCTTTGAATATATTTTTTTAAGCGAACATTTGTAAAATATTTTGTTCCAGGGACCTCCAGAAGCAAAGATTCTAGTTACAAATATTCGCTTTAAAATATATATATTTAAAGATTTGTACAAATGTTCAAGATTTCTCAAAAATAGCAGGTCTACAAGCTCATAGAGCGGCACTCTGTGCCGTGCTATGAGCTCGTAGATCTGCTATTTTTGAATAGCCAAAGAAATCTGAAATGACAGAGCGTTCCCGGTTTTAATGGGTTAATACGTGCTGTGTAATATCACCAAATTCAATTCCCAAATGGGGAAGAGGAGGGGAGAGCCATGATATATGTCTTTTCACAACGAGGTTTTCTGCAATAAATGTCTCACAGTCACATAGTAGTATTTCATTAGGCGAGGAGCTATAAGGTTATACAATGCTTACTTGATTCTGTTGCCTCACTCCCCGCAGAGCAGTATTTCATCCTCCTCATGAATCGTATTTGTAATCTGGACCTCTCATCAGCACCTTAAATGCACGTTCTTTGCTGTTTTTACCATGAGTCACCATCCAAGAAGGTCATCTCTTGTAATTGCCTGGAAATACATTGTGTTTTTCTGTAGCGTATCATCAACAAAGTCTATGAAGGAAAATTTGTGGGCAATGCCTGGTGCTATTTCAGTAAAGGCAGATTTGCTTTTCCGTACAGCGTTTCCTGATGCTTTGCAGATTTGACAGGCTTCTCCCAGGAATACATTGCACTTAATTGGATTTGCACTTTCGTAAAAGTTGTTTTCAAAGGACAGAGGAGTACATGAATCAGATATCCGACACAGCATTAATCTGAGTACAGTCTAGTGCCTGGAAATGGTGTTTCATTATACATTTAAATTAAGTTGTCTAATTTTGTGAAGATTGGCCAATTTGGGGGAGTGGGTAACAGGGACTGCTGAAAGGTGTCACGTCATTATCTATTGAGCTGTCATCATTACCCTGTTTGTCCATCTCTTAGAAATAGCGAAATACTTAACTGTCAAGAGAGGGTCCACGGCTGGGTGTGACTGTGATTTGCCAATGATAATTAGCCAGACATCTAGGCAGACTCCTGTCTCTAGCTGTGACTGCAACAGGAGGCTATTACGGTTATTGGCATTTGTCTCCTCCGAGAGATTTCTGTAAGCTACGTCTTTGGTTCCATCATGGTCTCACTTGTCTCGCTGTGTTTATGGCCGCTCTTTTATCTGTTCTGTGCAGTCCCCAGCAGACATCTTATTTGTCAATACAGGAAATGACAACTGATAGAGTGATTTAGACTGATTATTATGTGTATCGTGTGACGAACCTACAATCGCAAATTAATATCAATACCATTGCTTGATTCAAGAAAGCTGATGGGCCGCCTGCAGCTTTGTTTGCAGTTGTCGATTATAATTGTGAAGGATGAATTTGCAAGGCCTCTCTAATGTGAGCTAACAAGCAAATGGCTGCTTTGCATTTTGATGTCAAAGTAAAACATGATAATAATTATATAATAATAATCTGTTGTAATCCACATTATCCCATTACTTTCAACTGTGTGTGTGTGTGTGTGTGTGTGTGTGTGTGTGTGTGTGTGTGTGTGTGTGTGTGTGTGTGTGTGTGTGTGTGTGTGTGTGTGTGTGTGCGTGCGCGCGTGCGTGTGTGTGTGTGTGAGAGTGTGTGAGAGAGAGAGAGAGAGAGATTTACTGTATGTATTATCCTTGTAACCCCCCCCCCCCCCATCCAATGCACAAATAGGAGACAGACAGACAGACCCCACCAAAATCACCCCAACTATCCTGTGTGAGCCCACCTTTACAGTAGGTTGAGGTTAAGTGAAAATTGCATTTTTAATAAAAAGTTTGTTTTGACATCCCCACATGGAAATCATTCTGTCTGTAAAGTCAATACACCATACTGTATATGAAAAACACAAGTGACAACATATTTTTGTTTTGGTTTTTCTCATCACCCCTGTTTCTTATTGATCATTGCCCCTTGCTATTTCTCTCTTTCTTTTGTTTTTGTGAATAAATTAACAGAATATTGTTACTTACATGGCAGCCTCGAAAATGAGTTTATTCATGATAACGACAGGGAGTGTCATGTGGGTGGTCTCAGCGAGAATGTGGTTTTCGATTGATTGAAGTAAGCCTCGCATTTTTATTATTCAAGTGCTGTCTCTTTCATTGTCATAGCAGAGGAAGAAAGGGGCCACTGTGTCATTATAAGAGAGGGTCTCTTATTCTGATAAGCCTTTGTTACATCTCAGAATCAAAGTTTTGAAAGAGATCTGACTGTGTTTTCATATGGACCTGCATTCTCCTGCCTCTGCAGTGTGCGTCATACAAAGAAAAGCCCAGTTAATTACGGGGCCAGAGCTCAGCTCTGGACCTGTTTTAATGTTCCCCTCTTTTTTCTTCTGCCACTTTTGGCAGTTCTGGCTGAACCGTGCATACGCTTTTTACGAAACTTGGCCATATGGTAGATGGTCATGAAAAACTATCAAGAAATAATTCTCACAATCTTTCGTCAAAAGGTGGCGCTATAGCAAAATGCCAACTTTGAACAGGTACAACTCATGCCCTGTTTGACCTACAGCCATGAAACTTCAATATACATATGCGTCTACTCATGATCAACAACTTTCACGCTCTGACTTTTGACCTCTGACCTTTAGATCTCCCAACATTTTGAATTATATGAAAAACGGTTCAAACCTATCTCCTCCTGGGATTTTTGAGTAATCTGCACGAAACGTTTTACACATGAACTTTGGACCTATGCCGACAAACATGTGCAAAAGATTTTCCATAAGTGAAAAAATTAAGCTTTAATGAGCCAATGAATATTGCAGTTTTATGACAATTATTCATCTGCCCCTAACATATACATGCAGACTCACATTTCTTTGAAACTTTGCGGTAATGTTGAGGGTCATTCCAAATATCACTGAAACCAATCTTACTCCAATTGGTCAAAGGGGGGCGCTATAGCATTTTTTTTTAAATGCAAACTTTAAACAGGCAAAAGTCATGCCTCGTTTGGCCGACAGCCATTAAACCTGCTTACACATGTGCCTTGACTCATGAGGAACACATGTATCACGTTGACCAGTAAGCTCCGCCCTTAGATTGTCTGCAATTTTGAGCAGTTTGAAAAACACTTAAACCCAGGATTTTTCTGCTATTTGCGTGAAATTGTATCATCTGAGTGATCTCCTTTTTCACAGGTTCTTGTCTGTTGGTCCAATGGCTTCTCCCTTAAACGTGTGCTTCACAACCTGAAGGTTGCCAGTTCAAGCCTCACTTGATACGGACTTCATTAAAGTTGCATTGCACACAACATGATTGTGTCAATTAATACATGTGCAATTGTTAAACATAACCTGAAATACTTATTTGAGAGGGTATGTTTTTGCAATGTATGACATACTTCATTCTGAAAATAGCCTATCTACAATCTCAATACTTTTCAGATAGCAACGTGTTTCTGAGCTTGTAGATCGACTGCTTTCACTGGTTCACTTTTATCTTCAACAGACAACCTCAGCCTGGACAAGGCTATAGCACTATAGGTAGTGTTGCAGCCCGTCAATCCGAAGGTTGAGTGTTCGATTCCTGTTAATGGCAATAGGTTGACACGTCCAATCAATCCATTCTGCTTCAATCTATTGTTTCCATGTCTCTCTCTCTTCAATCTATTCCGTTTCCATGTCTCTCTCTCCGCCCTTAGAGTGTCTGCAATTTTGAGCAGTTTGAAAAACACTTAAACCCAGAATTTTTCAGTTATTTGCGTGAAATGGTATCATCTGTCTGACCTCCGTTTTCACTGGAACAGGTCTGTTGGTCCAATGGCTTCCCGCTTAAGTGAATGTTTCACAACACCAAGGTTGCCGGTTCAAGGCTCACTTGGTGGAGACTTCATTTAAAGTGCATTGCAAACAACAAGACTGTATTAATGAATACATATGCAATTGATAAAGATAACATGAAATGCTTATCTGAGAAGGTCTGTTTTTGCAATGTATGACATGCTTCATTCTGAAAATAGCCGATCTACAATCTCAAAACTTTTCAGATAGCAACGTGTTTCTGAGCTTGTAGATCGGCTGCTTTCACTGGTTCAGTTTTATCTTCAACAGACAACCTCAGCCTGGTCAAAGCTATAGCACTATAGGTAGTGTTGCAGCCTGTCAATCCAAAGGTTGAGGGTTCGATTCCTGTTAATGGCAATAGGTTGACACGTCCAATCAATCCATTCTGCTTCCATCTTTCTCTCTCTTCAATCTATTGTTTCCATGTCTCTCTCTCTCAATTAATGCATGTGCAACTGTTAAAGGTAACATGAAATGCTTCTTGGAGAGAGTATGTTTTTGCAATGTATGACAAACTTCATTGTGAAAATAGCCGATCTACAATCTCACAACTTTTCAGATAGCAACGTTTTGTGAGCTTGTAGATCGGCTACTTTCACTAGTTTTCGTTCCGAGGAGACACAAAAATGCCTTTATTGGTAAATGGTTTGTGAACCAGTGATCTAGAGTAGTTCGGGACACAGAGGCTTGGTTCATAATGGACGGAAATACTTATAAATATCAACAGACACTACCAGTAATTGTGTCACTTAATACATATGCAATTGATAAAGATAACCTGAAATGCTTATTTGAGAGGGTATGAAGTATGTATGACATACTTCATTCTGAAAATAGCCGATCTACAATCTCAAAACCTTTCAGATAGCAACGTTCTTTCTGAGCTTGTAGATCGGCTGCTTTCACTGGTTCACTTTTATCTTCAACAGACAACCTCAGCCTGGACAAAGCTATAGCACTATAGGTAGTGTTGCAGCCTGTCAATTCAAAGGTTAATGGTTCGATTCCTGTTAATGGCAATAGGTTGAGATGTCCAATCAATCCATTCTGCTTCCATCTCTCTCTCTTCAATCTATTATGTTTCCGTGTCTCTCTCTCTCTTCAATCTATTCCGTTTCCATGTCTCTCTCTCTCTCTCTCTCCAATCTATTCCGTTTCCATGTCTCTCTCTCTCTCTCTCTCTCCAATCTATTCCGTTTCCATGTCTCTCTCTCTCTCTCTCTCTCCAATCTATTCCGTTTCCATGTCTCTCTCTCTCTCTCTCTTTCTCTTCAATCTATTATGTCTCTCTCTCTCTCTCTCTCTCTTTCTCTTCAATCTATTATGTCTCTCTCTCTCTCTCTCTTTCTCTTCAATCTATTATGTCTCTCTCTCTCTCTCTTTCTCTTCAATCTATTATGTCTCTCTCTCTCTCTCTCTCTCTCTCTCTCTCTCTCTCTCTCTCTCTCTCTCTCTCTCTCTCTCTCTCTCTCTCTCTCTCTCTCTCTGCCTCTCTCTCATCATCATGTAGATCGGCTACTTTCACTGGTTTCTGTTCCGAGGAGACATACAATTTCTCTATCGGTAGATGGTTAGGGAACCAGTGATCTAGAGTAGTTAGCGAAACAAAGGCCTGGTCCATGAGGGACGGAAAGACTTATATATATCAACAGACACTATCAGGACTATCATATCTCTAGCTCAATGAGAAGAAAGGCAGCCTATGAGTCCAGAGGTCACCGGTTCGATCCCTGTCCCCGACAATGTGTTGAGGCGATCATGATGATCTGTCTCTCTCTCTTCAATCTATTCAGTTTCCATCTCTCTCTCTCTCTCCAGTTTCCATGTCTCTCTCTCTAGTTTCCATGTCTCTCTCTCTCCATCTCCAGTTTCCTTGTCTCTCTCTTTCTTCAATCTATTCAGTCTCCATGTCTCTCTCTCTCTCTTTCACTGGCCCCGTGTTATCGCTGCTTGCAGCTATATTGATTCTTATTATTGAAGAAATGTATGCAAGATAAAAGAGAGGAAATTGTACTTGTTTTGCAGAAAAAATCGGCAAAATGTTTTCATTCTATCCAAATAACTCATGCTACTAAATTGAAGGAAAACATTTTCAGTGGTAATAAGAAACTGATAGGAATGACAAAGGTATGAGCGAAGTCTGAGAGGATGACTACAGCGAGCGATGTGTCATGATGTTCATTTCCTCTTGTGTTACCTGTAGAGACGGATGGTGATGAGAATCACTTCAAAGTACAACATTAGGATGCTGCTTGTGGCGCTAAATCTGTCTGCGGGCGTTTTTCATGGCATGACATTCTCAACCAATCAATCCCTCTTTTCATCACAACAGTCGTAATTGCAATAGAAAACACACACACACACACGCACACACACACACGCACGCACACACGCACGCACGCACGCACGCACGCACGCACGCACGCACGCACGCACGCACGCACGCACGCACGCACGCACGCACGCACGCACACACACACACCACACACACACACACACACACACACACACACACACACACACACACACACACACACACACACACATGCCCCCCCCCAGTATGCAAGATAAAAGAGATGAAATTGTGATGACAAATTCGGCAAAATGCTTTCATTCTATCCAAATGACTCATGCCACTAAATTGAAGGAAAACATTTTCAGTAGTAATAAGAAACACATATGTTTCTCTCTCACACACACACACACACACACACACACACACACACACACACACGCACACACGCACACACACACACACACACACACACACACACACACACACACACACACACACACACACACACACACACACACACACTCTGTTCCTGTTCTTTCTCTGTCTCTACACACACAGGCAGAACTTCCTTCTTATAACCTTTACGTGAACCAAAAGAGTTATAATGCAGTCAATCCATATGGTTTTACCCGATCCCATCCATCATATTCTTTTATAAACATACCAGCCATTCCTTGTGTCCCTGCAAATGAATAGAGGAAATCCCTCCTCGAAGCAGGGGGAAAAACGAAGCCACACTCAAAAACACAAAATTTGCTTTCTCGCTTTAACACTCCAGTTGTGCATCTTGGCGCAGCCGTGCGCTAGCATTACCCTGCCTTGGGGAGGCCCGTGCCACGTGGCCAGGTGGAACTCACTGTAATTAGATCATAGAGAGAAATGATGGACAGGCACAGCGAGTGGCCAGGCAGTCGCACACAATTTAGCCCCAGAACACAAGATATACATTCCCTGTCTGTTCAGCCCCAATGCCTCCATCACGTGCCTCCCACCTACAGTATCCTGGCAGGCTGGATGCCTTTAACCATACACAGTTGACCGCAGAATCCCAGCCCCCAATCCCCCCCCCCATGTTGCATGCTTAGTTTTATGGTCTCGTATCTCCTCCTCCCACATTGACCTGCCTTTTTACCTCGTCTCATACCCCATTACCTCCTCTTTCTTACCCTGCATCCTCTCTTCTCATCATCTCTCTCTCTCTCTTTGCCTTTCTTTCTTTCTTTCTCTCTTTGCCTTTCTTTCTTTCTTTCTTTCTTTCTTTCTTTCTTTCTTTCTTTCTTTCTTTCTTTCTTTCTCTACGTCTCTCCGACCTGTACCAACTTGCCTGTACTTTACAACTGCTTTCATCTCCTTTAGCTACTCTGTGCCATTTGTCTTCTGTTATCCATGCAAGAAGGTTAAGCAAATTTCATTTGCACTCCAAGATATTTGTCTCTTTTTTTTTTCATCTGTGATGTTATCTTTGTTGTCCCCACATTTCTTAAATCACCTTTTTTTAACCCAAACATTATTTGTCATTCATATTGGCAGGATGCCTTTTGGCATAGACTATGGTTCTGTTTTCCCTCTCTCCAAACTGTGTACTTCACATTCTAACAGCTTGGCTATCCATCACACATACAGTGTGTGTCTGTCTCCAGGGTACAGGTGATTTATTATCCCAGTGGAAATTGCGGTGCTGATGCGGTAGTTTGGTTCAAAAGAAAACACCCGAAGTTCAACAGTGGAATTCCGGACAACAAAGGAGGGAGTATAAGGACATATTCCGTGACAGCTCTGGTGCATTAAGACAATACAGTAAATGCTTTAATGAGGCCTATACTGTACTACCATTAAGAATGGCCTCGCATGCCATAGTCAATTTGGCTAATTTATTCAATGTATGTAATTATATATTATTATATAAATTATATATAATTAATATACCGGTATATATAAATATATATTTTTTTTCATTTCAACTTGGGCATCTCAGAAGTTTACTTTTTTTTAAATTTTATGTGAGATATTATTTATTCCACCAGCACAGCAGAACAATGAAAAGTAGCAGCCCCAAACCCTGGTGAAAAAGCATAATTCAACCTTTCTCTGTAAAAATACATAAATCTGTTCCTACACCTGAGGTATGTGGGAGTTACGTTGTCAGATTTCTTAGGGAGAGACAAAAAGCTCAGTAAGTTGTCTGCTGTTCTATAGTGATGTGAGTTCTGAGGGTGCTGTGTGTTTAAAATGGGCATAAAGGTTTTAAAGTGCACATGCGAAGACAACTAACATCCATTAAACGACAGACTTCTCATTATCACATTCAACTTATCCTTCTGTTTAAGTATTGTAAAATAGTTAACTTTTCAACGTGGCACAGAAAGGGGACAGCCGTCTGTAACAGCATTTATCTGTGGTACCCTGTCATCCATATGTACGAATGCCTCCCAAAGTTTTGCCCAAATATGGAGATTACTGATGTCCTATTGATGACATCAGAGTACTGCAGGGTGTATGTGAGTACACCAGAAATCTGGTGGTCTGATACTGCAATACAGCTTGCCTGACCATGGTCGTACTAGCGGCGTGAACACATTGTGGCTAGGGTGGATACTGTCCTTGATGGTGTGGTGATCTTTGACTACGCACCGCTTCTCGTACAGTTCCTGGAAGGAGAGAAGCTCACTTCCCATTATGCGCTTGGCCGTCCGCACCACCCACTGTTGAGCTTTCGTTTCGCATGCGGTGCAGTTCCCATTGCAATGTTGAACTATCAAGGTTATTATTAGTGCCCACACGTATTCCTTACAGTGATCAGTATTCATGGTAATGCACCATACATGTCTAATACATGACTAATGCCACCACTGTCCTGTTGATGGAGATCAACACTGAGGTATCGTTTTTTTTATTTGAATTTCAAAACACGTTTCCATCCTATAAGGGAAATGCTTTATTGCTAACACCAAGTCTACATCTGTAGGCAGCAAGGTCATCTGAGATCATTAGAAATGTGCCTGGTGCTGCCTTTCTATTTTCAGACCGCTATGGCACTCCGATCCGTTCCACATCCTCCATGAGGAGAGGATAATGTGTTCTTACTCACTAAAGTGTAGGTCCCTGTAATGCAGGTTTGGTCTCCAAACGCAAGGCAAAAGGCAAAAGGTCATAGCAGTGGCGGCCATTTTGTGGTACCACAAATCGAAAGCCCATTAATTTTTGAATTAAAACATTTATTTGTGTTTATCTGTTTGCTTATAAATTCAATGTTCTCAAATAGAAACTTGAATACAAGTATCTTTTTTTCTTTAAAAAGAAAAATACAAAATATGTGAGCCTTTGGGAGGTTTTCAAGCAGGGAGATGTATTGAATGTTGACTCTATGTAATTAGTCCCACTTTGCACAGTGGTAACAGGTAACCCCCCCCCCATACTCTCTGTCTCACTGAACTCTAAGCACTGAATTGTGTTGTTGTTTGGCGCACGTTATAGGGAAAGTTCAGGAAGTGGAGATAAAGAGCATTTTGACGATTAGTAGCATGAAACTGTAGAAAGGTCTTCTGTACAGTTGGTGTAGTATGTATACTGCATATAGAACATCATTCAACCACCACTTGACGGGTTGGGGTTTCCCCCTCCATTGTGAGTGTCAAACAAATCAATAGAAATGTATAGAGATACAATTCCACTTAATACTGACAAAAATGGAGCCCACCCAACATATACTCATCTTTAGTATCATCATAGTATTTTGTCTGCTGCCCCTAAATGCGATATTACCTTCTTACAGCTATTAATGTAGCAACACTATACTATACACATTTTCAAACATCACTTTAGTTTTCAAGAGCTCGAATCGAAGTCGGAGGCAGCTACTGTTCTCATAAAGGTATGCAAGATTGAAAATAATCACGTGAATTGTTTTTAGTTTTGTTTATCTGACTTCTGGCTGAAGCGCTATTCTTAATTCAGTGTTTTGCTCTGAATATAACCCCCTTTCTACATCCCCACTTCTATCTGGTTGCCATTTAGAGATGAATTGGCAAAGGAAGATAGTTTTAAATGTTTAATCTGCCATCTTAAATATAGGAAGGGGCCATTAAATGAGATGGACATTTCTTTAAATAGCAGACACCCCTTGCTGTTGTTTTCCTCATCCTTTATCCAGCTTAAGCTCTTTCCAGCCCCCTGCCTTCCTCCTTACAGTATATCGTTTTCTCTCGCTTTCCAATCTCTCCATCTCTCTCAGTTTCTGATATTCCTATGCAGGGGGATTTGTGCATGGTTCTCATCACTCCAAGAGGTGGAGGGACATGGCTGGATGCGGTTTAATTAATCTGATGAGTGGATTTGTTTGATGGGGCCGGCAATTCACGTGTTGGCCATGGCTACTTTCAATCAGCCTCTATATCACATTCCCTTTACAATCTTCATTAATTCTCATAATGCTGTCTCTCTGTTACCTCCTCCATTATCACCATTAGCCACCTTTATAGTGGCCCCTATTTGGTGTACTCCTTAAACGATAACTGACCAGTCAGCAAAGAACGATCCATTGTTTGTGTACAAATATCTCGAGCTGGATTTATTGTTATCAGGATGATGGAGGGTTTTGATTATTTATATCATGCTTTTTATTTTCTCCCGAGGACAACCTTGATGTCACTCTCTCTTCCTCATCAGTATAAATCCTTCCTGGTCAGTTTATCAGCTTCTGTCAGGGGAGAATGAATGATGTATGCTGAATTCCAGTAAACATAAAGTACACAGGGTCATTATTTATTATGCTGATTTTAAACTGGGGTGCTAATATGACTGTTGTAACAAGACTGGGGAAAATATCAAAGATACCCAGACGTACTGTGCTGTGATGTATTTCAATGAGCTACTCAGTCAGTACAAATTCTGCACTACTAGTTGCCTGGTGATTGCAATAAACATGTGCGATAGGCTTATTTGTTGACGGAGCTTGTTAAACTGGCATTTAGGCAGTTCAATGTTAACGTTCACTGCTGTTAGGAAAAATAAACTATTTAAAATGTACATCCAGACAGTAAAAAACTTTTATGATGCTTGAAAGGTGGTGATTAAATTGCAGGCACAGCAGTTAGTTAATTTCCCCTTGACCCAACCAGGAAATTAAACGAGGATGGCCAGGTATAAGTCAACTGGACCACAAGTCCGTTTTCTTTTTTTCTCAGTGACCAGTCACTCTCAACTTGTTCATCTGGCTGATCGATCCAGGTGGCTGAGTTTTTCGTACATTATCTCATGGTTGATAGAGCCTCTTCCGACTGACCTCACCTTCCTCCCTGCCTGCAAATGACTGTGGGCGAATCCACAGTGTCCTCTGCAGCTATTCTTCAGGGGAATGGAGAGCAAAGTAGAAGTTTGTCCAATTCTGTCTGAGTGATTTTGGCAAAATGCTCAACCGTAAACCCTGCAGTGCCTTGGAAAACCTTGATGTAGCCTAGGCCCTAGACATCTACCATATCTTTGAAAGGCAGACATCCTCTGTCCACTTTCATCCCCAGAATACACAGCATGTCTTTCAAAGTGACATGTTATCACTCACATCTTATGTGACCAATGTAATCCTTAGAACATGTTGTGCAGGGAGCTTCCTATCAAATGTGGGAAATTAGTACCTGTATCTTACATGAACATCAATTTTATTCATTTATGCAAGTGAGCATTTATTGATTCATTTAGGTGCTACTGCTGCACAAATCAGTTGTGTGTGTGACTGTGGATAGGTATGCCTGCTTTAGGGACCCAAATGTGTAGAGTTCATTTTTGTTTGCAGAGTTGGCTGAGGTAAATGAGGCGTGAAAGAAACTATACCACTGCATCATAGACAAACAAGGGAAGGGACATTATGCATCTGTAAAAACCTGGCAGATCCCGGATGTGGATTTACATTTTAATCCCTTTTATAAAATGGTTGTGTGTTCTAATAAACCCACCAATGAATAGTGATCTGTTTGCCTACTCCAACAGCATGTCCTAAATTTATTTTCCTTTGTTTACATAAATAAAATAAAAAGAACTGAACGAAATAATCTTGCTGTTACAGAGCAATTTGCCAAGTTTGTTCCTTGTGGCTGGAGTTTAAGGAAATAAATCGAGTTCAAAGTGGAGTTCACCCTCCAGATTTCCACTCCACCAGCACTTCAGGCCTCTGTTGTCTTGATTGGTTGCTACAGGTATGACCTCCCCAATGAATCCACTTTTCAAGTACTTTTTCCTGCTCCAGAGCTGTTTGCTGCAGATTTAGGTTTTAGAATTGCGACATTTATGTTTTTTTTTATGGGCCTTTTGCACAGGCCTGAGGAGTAATCAGTGGTGGACAAAAGTACTCAACTCCAGCATTTCTGTCAAAGTATAGATACTCCTGGTCAAATATTACTCAGCTACAAGTTGCATAGACATACTGAAGTACTTACTTCTGATATACTTAAGTATTAAAAAGTACAAATTACAAAGTAAAAAGAAAAAAAAGGTCACGCCCCCTTTTTTCCCATATGGAGGTGACTTATTTGTTTGCTCCTGATGCCATGACGACACACTGAGGTTACTCAATGTAACTGCATACTTGGGCATAGCTGCATTGGGAAGTCCTTATATGGTTATGGCTGAGTCATAGTGAATTGAGCGTGATGACGTGGCCTGGCCGGTCCTCCCATTAGCCCATTTTTGTCGGCTAGAGGTTCGGGCTGACACCTACGTTGCACCGCCGATCCGACTGATATGGGCATATATGGAGATAACGGCAAAGGCTGTCTTATTCGTGTCCAGTGTCCACTCAGGCGCTGTGTAAGTGGGAAATTGTGATATAAATATGAAAGTTGCAAGCATGAAATGTAGTGTATTGGATTTCCCATGGCATGCATTATTATTTGTGCATAGTGTGGAAGCAATTGCTCTGCTGGTGTGCTAGAAGAAAGCAGACGGACGGATAAGCGTCCACCCACCCACTAGGCGATTTTAATATAGGATAGGATACTAGAGCGGTCCCGGCCTATTTTTTGAGGTTTTGCGCGGATTTTGAGGTTTTTTTATACTTTATTTCGGTTTTAGGGTTAGGGTTGTTAGGGTTATTTAATTATTTTTTTGGGGAGTTTTTTTGATACTTTAATTCGGTTTTAGGGTTAGGGTTGTTAGGGTTATTTAATTCTTTTGGGGGAGCCAGCCCCCCAAACTCTTGAAATGCATAGAAATCTATGAAATCTAAATAAAAAAATCTATGACATTTATATTAATTATATTGAATTATTATATATTAATTATATTATTTATGTATTTATTAACTGTCCATTATTAACATAATCCATTATGAAGAATTCCGTTTTCCAGATGAGCATAACAACATAAGAGTTATTCTTTAAATGGGCACACTATTTAATTATATTGATTAATATATATAAGAGTTATTCTTTAAATGGGCACACTATTTAATTATATTGATTAATATATATAAGAGTTATTCTTTAAATGGGCACACTATTTAATTATATTGATTATTATATATTAAATAAATGTTTATTTATTAGACTTGAAAAACTCAACATTAATAAACAATCAACCATATTAGTCTATTGAAATAACCTAGACTATGCCCACATCAGCAGCCAATATGTAGGCTGCCAGGGCAGGTAAATAGAAGTACTGACATCTTGCTAAAAAACGCAACCAGATAAATAAGATGTAATATCCCATACCGAATCAATCTCATGTTTTAGTAATGAAGAACTGTGACACTTGATGTCAACCAGTCCACCGTGCGCGCTGAACCATGTCACAGTGAGGCAGCGCAGCCTAGGGCAGAACGTATCCTAGCAACGTGAAAGCGCTAACTCTCATTGGTCGTGTTATGAGTAATGAGCCAATGAGCTGCTGAGCGCACTCCCAGACAATGGCTTCATAGCCAGCGTTGCCAAGTCTACTTATTTCCTGCAACTTCCCTGGAACAAATTTGGCTTGTTTTTGGCTTGTTTTTGTAGGTCGGCTGGCTCATTTCTCTCACTATACTTGGCAACAACACTGACTGACACCCGGACTGAGCTCTCTCACTGTGAGAAATACTCTCTCTCATATAAAAATCGCGCCGTCATTCCACGACCCCAAAATACGGAACATAGTGCGTCCCGTAACAGTTAAATACGGAACACGTCTTTTAGTTTCCAAATAAGGAACGATTCCGTATTTTACGGGACGGTTGGCAACCCTAGCCATGCTTGTCGGGAATGATGCAAGTCGGTAATACGGTACATGCCAACCCGTTTACTCCTTTACCTGATGTAGTTGTTATACTCGTCTGAAATGTTGGAGTCTTAAACGTACTCACATTTCAGAAAGACCCGGTCGTTCTCCCACTTGTCGGTTTGGTGCACTGCGCTGGCCCTCAGATACGCCACCCGCTTCTCCTTTGTCTCTTTATCCTGCGTGCCGGTTTTGCGTGCAGAGTCGACCTTCAGCTTCAAACAAGCCTTAAAACACCTTCAAGCCTTCAAACACTGGCCCTGTATGGGCCCACTTAAGGCTGGCCTAAGGGCCCCCAGCGGGCTGCCCACACAGGGCCCCTCAGAATTTGCTGCATTTGAAATCAGTTTCATGACAGCACGGCATTCAATGGGTGTATTTTGCTCTCTGTGCGTCATCGAGTTGATCTTTACTCCAGGCATACCATAGGTAAATATTTGTACACAGTTCAATAACCAGATTGTTTTCCCAATAAGATAAGCAATTATTTTATGGGGGGGGGGGTTATGGGCCTTGTGCTCACACTCATGGAGAATAAACAAATGATATCACAGAGAGCAGCTAACCCCCCGCCTTTACGGTGAGTGCCAAATACACTGGCAGCTTCATCAAGTCCCACGGTCATGGATGACAAATTGGTGTGAGGCACTTTCATTCCCATGTGGCCCAGGTGGAGGTCACCCTGGGATAGAGTAGCGAGGTTAAAGAGAGAGTAGGATAGAGGATATCATATAATTCTGCTCCAGGTCGGTGGGGAATTTAGCCTCCCTCAGTCTCTATCTGTCTCTGAGTCTGTCACTCTTTCCTCCTGACTGACTCACTCACTCACTCACCCCAAACCTCAATCAGCCCATTTTATTGAAATGCAAGAGACAAAGGTATTAGCCCATAGCCAGATACACGGCAGTGTCAGAGGGGATGAGATAAAAGAAAACAAATGCAGAGAATTGTTTCACGCTAATTATAGTCTGGGACTCGTTTCGACTAAAGCACCGTTCTGCCAGAGTTTATTCATAATGTACTCACCCACTGCCAGGGTTTTTAATACTTTTTTTATTTTAATTTTTTTATTTTTTTATTTTTTTTAACACTGAAGTGAATGGAATTTTTTTTAACTTTCTAATTAAATCTCCTGATTTGTTGTGAATAACGGAAAAAAAATTATACTCAAAAATTAGAGAAACCTTTTAGAAATTCTAAAACAAAATAAAAATGTGTAAACACCATTGACTGAAAAGGGGAGAATTCTCCCCTTTGGTGGTGAGTGTGTTAAAGAAACAAGTCGTGGATAGCATGGTCCGCGGGAATGACTGAGGCCCTTGAGTGGTGACAGTGTTTATCTTCAACCACTAATCTGGGCGTTGAGTAATACAGCCACTCTGAAGACTGTTTAAATAAGTTGAAGGGGCCACAAAGCCTCCTCAGCCGGCTTCGACATTTGAAAAGAGAGGCTCAAGAGGGCCTCTTAAAAGTGAGAATGGTTCAGTTGATAAAAGAGGGTTGAGGTAGAGGCACAACTAAGACTTCATCCTTGATTGGTGTTGTATCAGTCAAAAGGAGAAATAACCTTCTATTTCTTTCAGGCAGTAGACAGTTGAACTTTTGGGATTCTTTGAACTGTAAAAAAAAAAAAAGGAAAAAAAAGAAGAAAAAAACACTCACAAACACAAAACATCTTTATAATGATCTCATGGGAGTAGCGTGCTGATTTAGAGGAAAGTGAAAAGCTCAGTAAGCATGCTTTTCCCCTGCAAAATCACTACAGTTATTGATGCTTCAGTACATATTTTGATAAAGGGCCAGCCCGCAAGCCTCCAG
>NC_137619.1:30826757-30956757 GCF_963280865.1 Gymnoscopelus braueri
GTGTGTGTGTGTGTGTGTGTGTGTGTGTGTGTGTGTGTGTGTGTGTGTGTGTGTGTGTGTGTGTGTGTGTGTGTGTGTGTGTGTGTGTGTGTGTGCGTGTGTGTGTGTGTGTGTGTACATTATTGCTTCATGGATTGCTCATTCATATGTGTGTTCCAGAATGTGCTTGTGTGCAAGAGTGAGTGCATGCATGTGCATACCATGCCTGTATCACGCACTCACACTCTCATACATGTGTGTATGTGCGCGCACATGTACTGTATCCGTGTGTAGAAGTGCAGCACCAGCTGACACAGGCATGGTCTCCATCATCTGACAAAGAGAAGCACCTCTGTCCTGAGCCTTAAGAGAGGGCCGTTCTGTACCTCTCCTCTCACATAAACACAATAACCCACTGCTTAGATGACTGTACGCTCTGCAACTGAGGAGGCTTCCTCCGTCCAGCACATTCCAAGCCATCGACGCTCCCTCCCTTCACGCTCACTTGCTCCACCGTACCCCTTTTCACAACCCCACATCTCTGCCTCCAGCAGTGAACCCTCCCCCTTCTCTCTATCTCTCTCTCTTTCTCTCATGCAGAGAGGCCTGTTTACATAGGAGTGAGTGTGTGTTTTCTCTCCCTACCCCGCTGGTTCGAGTGCCTGTTCAATAGGCAGTTGGCCACGCTTCCTTTTAAGGATTGATCGTGATAGTCTATCGCTCAAACGGAAATGTGTATAGGACCTGCTGTTGGGTTGTATTGAAGCACAGGCGTGAGGAGCGAGACGAGGGGTCAGGCTCAGAGTAAGACTAGCACGTGGGAGATGGAACGGTGGTATTTCATAGTTTGGATTGTGAGAGTTGTTAAGGATGAGCTGTCACTGTGTTAAATTTAATGTACATCCTGTGTTTTGATGTGTGCCACACTGACATCCAACATGAAACTGGAGCTAATATCCATGGTGGTAAGCAGGCTTCTGTTTTGGCGTAGAAACAATGCGTTCTTTGGACCGAATCCACCCTCAGATTTAAGAATGCAGAAGAGGCATATGCCAGCATGTAGTCCTCTAGCCATTAGGTTTGACATATTCCTGGCCCTGCTCCCTCTCTCAAACTCTCTTCAGCATATGCATGCAGACACAGCGGTGTCTGGGCACAGCCTCCAGTGAGTTCCGGCAGGCTTGTTACAGAGGCTGTCAAAAGCTATCTGAGAGACCCACCACGGAGGTCAGGATATGTGTGTGTGAAATCGCACGAGCCCCTTGCAGATGTCAACAACACCACCCAGTGCCCTCCTCTCCCTCCACCTTACGGTACCTCGCCCTTTCCAGGTCTGCTGCATAAGCCATGCTCCACCTTCAGGCCAGGAACATCAACATCCTACTTCATGTACAGACATACAGACATATTGAATGAACTGATGTGTTATCTGTCCTCTTTCTTGTGTAGTGTCACCAAAGCTGCAGAAGTGTCCATCCACTTACTCTTGATGTTTATGTGAGAGTTGTGCTCGATCTAGATCTAGCACACACTCATTGCTGGCATCCTGCATAACCTTTTAATATAAGCCTTTCTGTTTAGGGTTGGCAGTGCCAGTGTAAGTAGTGTGGTCGAGGCACCATGCTGGTCATCTGGAGCTCTGCTAAAGACGGCTCAATGAAAGCAGTTCTCTTGGCTGCCCGTGGTCATAAAGGAAAGTAAACAAGGTTAGGGGTAGACTAATTACAATGAACTGCTTCCTGGTATTAAGGCACTGTGAGGGTAAGCCCGTACTTCATTGTACAGACACAAGCCGTGACTCAGTAAGTCTCAAGGCAGACTAGCAGCTACAGTAGGTCTTACCTGCTCTCTACTTTAAAGGAATAGTTACCCAAATAAATGGAAATCCTGTTCTTGGCAAACCTTGCACTGTGCACAAAAGTGGGGGGATTTTGTTTTCTCTTCGAGTAGAATGTTCACTACTATAAATAATGTTATACTGTATGATCTTTTCCAGTCACAGTGCTTGGTTTCAGATAATGCTGCACAAACGACAGTATACAGTCATTTTGTTGTTGTTTTTGCCCTTCAACAGTATATATCAGTGATACTCAAACTCAGGCCCACAATTTTGACTGGCTCGCCAATCAATCAATAAAAAAAAAAAAAAAAAATCTGTCTGTCATTTAAAATCACTATGAATTGAGTACAAAGGACCCCAATTGAAACAAGCCATAGGCTTTTTTTTTTTAAATCCAATTTAGTTTTGTATTTGAACTGTACTTTCATGTGAAAACTTCTAAATAAAGTATTCAGTCAATCAGTCGCATTCCTAAGACAATAATTTGATGACCGGCAGCGGTTCCGGTAGGAGACACAAAGAGTCTCCTTTGTGTCTCCTACCGGAATCATCAAATTAATGGCTTAGGAATGCGACAAAAACAAAAAAATATCCATGTCTCCATGGGGTGACTAATTGGTGAATTATCCCTTTAATGATGTCATTTTATCAACTGGCCCCTGGCCCCTTGCCATTTTTGTAATGTGGCCCACAGGTTCAGCTATTTGAATATCCCTGGTATATATGATGACAGAATTTTCTTTCTGTGATAAATGATTCCTTTAAACAATTTTTGTAATCAAAACCGCCTTATAAATGACCACCCGTGTTGCCAAACTTTCAGCTTGAGTGTAGAGTCTAGACCATGGGAAAAGCACAGCTGCTTTTTTGATATCAGCTGAATGGAGCCTGAATAGGTCAATACACCACACAGTATTGTTTCCCAAATTCAGTAAACAAAAGGGCTCCATGAGGCAGCCCATATCTCTGGTTCCAGAAATGGTTTCCGGGTAATCGAGCCAAAGCAATTACAAATGGAGGACAGATCATCCCCTGGTGATCGTCACTGTCGGGTGGAAACGTGTTACTTTTCAGGAAATGGGGAAAACAATATCAAGCTCTTGTTAAAGGACGACTTCACCGCTTTTCAACTTATCTTCATATAATTGGTCCTCACTAATACTCATGATAAAATGGTACAATTTTTTTCTACTCTGTCTGTGTCTCAGAGGAGGGCTGTGGACAGTTCAGAGTCCCGTCTACCAGTGACATCATCAATGGGGAATCCAAGCTAATAGAAACTGCAGGCTTTCTATTCCTGGAAAGTTGCAATGCAATAAAAGAAGCCATTGTTCTCATGTTAATAACAATCTAAATAAAAAATGTGAAATCATGTTGGAAAAAAAAATCATGCCTAACGATGATGTCACTGGTAGACAGGTTTCTGGACTGTCCACAGCCCTCCTATGAGACACAGACCAAGTAGAAAAAAATTGTACCATTTTATCATGAGTATTAGTGAGGACCAATTATATGAAGATAGGTTGAAAAGCGGTGAAGTCGTCCTTTAATACTTTTCATTGGTTGAATATCTATCAAACCCACAAAGAGACTAATTTGGACATGTCATTATAAACTTAAACATTTGTCAATATTTTTATAAAATAGGGAAAATAGCTCATCTACAAGCTCAGCCATTGTCCCAACTTTTGCATGAAAATAGGCATTTTTAAAAAATCGTAAAATCGTGGAGTTACAAGGTTTCTGCCGAACAGCAAAAAAATGTAATAGAATTTGTGTGGTCAGAATCTTTGTACTTCATGTATCGCTTTCCAAGCAAGCCATCGTCTCTCTCTGTCGGGTGGAAACCTCATATGTCCAAAACAGTTACTTTTCAGGATTCACATTCAAAAATAGCAAAAGTAGCAGATCGACAAGCTCAAAACGCTTCGCTTCGTGTCGCGTATCGAGCTTGTAGATCTGCTACTTTTGATACTTTTGTGTGACACTGTAGTATGATCAAGTAGGGTGTTAATTTACGGAAAAACACAAAAAGTTTAAATATGGAGATAAGAGGATTCTGCCCGACAGCGACGACATTTCGGTCAATAGAACCAGATCGATAACTCCAGTGAGCAGACACCACAGTTCGGCAGATCACATTCCTCGCCGAAATCTATCTCGTTACCCGTATGCATTACTCACCAATTACATGCTGTTAGGCAGGGCTGTGGTTTAAATCAGTGCTTCTCAAACTTTTCCGTGCCAAAGACCCCCTATCAAAGATCCATTTGCAATTGTTATACTGCCCAGATCTGGCAGTTGAATAGGCCTGCTCAATAGAGTGTCTTTGGAGTATTCTAATCAGTCCAATTAGCGCTAGAAAAACAGCTAGAGAACATCACATAGAGAAACAAAACTTAACTGTTAGCTCAATCTCGTTGTAAATAAAGATATTTGACGATTTAGCTACCACTTCTGCAAAACTTCCCATGCAAACTGCTAGCCTAGCCACTGCCTGAGACTCTGATCAGCACAGCAGATTTTTATATTTTCATTATTTTCATTTGAGAACGGCTAGGTGTGCTGTCATGCTCGTTTGAGCACGGGTAGAGAGACGATTTCAAAGAATCAGATTGCTTGGTTGGAACTACCTGTTGTAGAATAAAAACATCATTAGCATCATCACTATAAAAAAAACAAAGTCATTGTGGACTTGTGGAGCTCCTGGCCCTTGGTGCCATGATCACTTTCATGTGCATATGGTAGCAATCTGTATCATTGTTATGGTTGAGAACATTGCTATTCCAATTATCTCTTTTTGCTAACTGGTGAGGTATACAGCTGGAGTTTTACTATAGACAATTTAGTATCATTGCTATTCCAATTATCTCTTTTTGCTAACTGGTGAGGTACAGCTGAAGTTTTATTATAGACAATTTAGTACAAGCTTTTCTAAACAATGATTAGTGTGTCAGAACTGGATAGAAGTACTACAATATTTTTGCCAGTGTCCATTTAAATACTACACATGATGACACATTTTGTTTTAAAATGTAATATGCCCTAGGGACAAGATAATAATCTAGGGTGTTTCCTTCCTTTATCATAGATCAATGGTATTTAAACGATAGATTTGGAGGAGATGCAAAGTGCTGAGGAAAACTGCATTCCACCATCTACGGAAGCAGCATTGTGATATAGCCTAATGATGTCAGGAGACACAGGGGGAAAAAGCTCCCTGCTCACCGACACGAAACATCACATGGAAAGGAAAGGTGGCCATGCTGTTTGCTCCAGACATCATTTTAAGATCAACATGGGCACTAATTAGGTTCATTTGGTATTAGGACGTAAAAATGACAACTGCGTTGCTCGTTTGTGCCGCTTTGCGCTGGGTGGAAGATAGGGCCCGAAACATTCACAAGGCTGTTTGGTAGCATGTCGCTTTTGTTTTTGGGACCAATTAAGTGGATTTCAGTTTTGTCCTCATTTTGCTTTAAAACGTTATTGTTCATCCATTTATTGGCAGCTGATGGGGAGCTGATGAGGATTTAAAAGAAAATCTTAAAATCTAATTATTCTGTCTTGAACAATCTCTATTGAACAGCTATTGCAATTTACAAAATAGACCCTTTAAAGGAGTTGGGCATAATTGTTGGGTAATATGCCAATCATATTAGGATGAATTGGCTAATGTTTAGTCATTCTGTGATTAATCAACCATGCATGAAATGTTAAAAGGTACTTGTGTCAGCAATCATCATTACATAATTTGTCCGTCCTCCTTTTTCCCCTTTTTGAATAAAAAGCTGAAAGGGCTTGAATTAGTCATCTAACCATTTAAAGTTGGTTAGGCTCTCTGGTTTCTGGCGACTTAGATTACTGTGTCTCACTCCGCTGCCACAAATGCCTCAAAATATCAGGGTACAAGTTTTGACAGGAGGAGGAGGCATTTGTATTGATCCTGTTGTTTCCCTGAAACATTCGCACCAGTACGTGCTTGGCAGTTAGATACTGTATGTATAAGGTGCCAGGTTTATGGTGGCTTTGGAGTGGCCTCACTGATAATGGAAACTAGCTCGCCAAGGCGTCTTAAAGGCGGCTTTCCATATACATGGACTTACCTAGCCCCACCCCACACCGCCCACCACAGCGACGGTTTCCACTACAATGAAGTGGGTAGAGTGGTGTGTAAGTGGTACTAAACTGGTGCCTAAAAAGTACCCAGTCTTGGGTAGGTCTGAGCTGGGCTAAACGGGGCTAAAGCTGTGATAAAGCTGATTGGTCGGCTCACAGCTGTGTCTGTCCACTCAGGTGTCTGTAAAATGTAAACACTACGGTAGCAGTGTTGCCATGTCCACTTATTATAAGCAACATTGGGCTTATTTTTCTGTAAAGTTGCTTGTAAATATTGGTAGTACTTTTACTCCACTACAATTATCTGAAAACGTATTAGTTACTAGTTACTAGTTACTTTTCAGATATAAATGATTACATTATAAAACATACATTAAGCCCTATTTTATACCTAGGCTATTTGAAAATAGCCGATCTACAAGCTCACAACGCATCGCATCATTGTAGATCTGCTATTTTCAAACATTTTAGTACTTACTTTTGGTACCTTAAGTACATTTTGATACCAATAGTTTTTGTACTTTTACTCAAGTAATTCCAGACTTTCACTTGTAGAGTGCTTCTACATTGCAGTATTGATACTTTTACTTAAGTAAAACATTTGAGTACTTTTTCCACCACTGCTTGTTTCTAAAATGTAGTTGATTATTTGGGGCTTGTTTCATATGTTGTTGAAACCAGTGGTTCTTAAACATTTTCATGTCAAGGACCCCCAAATTAATATGTATTTGTCAACATTATATATGTATATATTTTTTTTAAATAGCAGATGCACACACTCACAATGCGTCGCATCGCTACGCGTTGTGAGTTTGTAGATCTGCTATTTTCAAATAGCCGTAGATAGTCGCTTCTTTTGGGATTGTTTTCATAGACCTGATTGCTTATTTTTTTCTGCTAAACCTGGCAACAATGAATGTGCGACGATACACGCTAATAATGTTTTTTATATAAGTGATGGCAACGTGTTTAAACACCACACAGGTCTTCCCAACAATAGCGAAGATTAAAGTCAGGGTGAACATGGCCAAATAATAACTTAAGAGCCAAACTAGCTCTGAGGAAGCACGCTAGCATTTAGGCTAACCCTGTAGCCTGAGGCTAAGTTGGTGTGTTAAAGAAAGGGGCGTTGATTTCCTTCGGGAGGGGAGGGGAGGGTGGGGATTTTGCGAGTGGGGACTTTTGTGCAATGGAAACGCAAGACATTTTGAAGCGGTGCTGTGCGGTTCTGGACTGTACTGGACAGTGTCGTGCTTATGCTGTGATGGAAAAGCGGCTTAAACTGGCCCACCCCTCCATTCACCCATGCCGAAAGAGGATGTTGTCATAGGCAAAAGGCAGTTCGCATCTGCCCAATGCTAGAATTCAATTTCAGGAGAAAATAAGCTGTATAGGAGCCTCCCTCTCTGTGCTGTGCAGCCAATTTGTGTCCCCAGGGGATTGGTAATGGAAATTAGTTTGAGTATACTCATTGCTGTAAGGAATCAGCAAGGGCCCTATCACTCTACCTTTTTTGCTTTCTACTAAAGGAGTAATAGTTGTACTGTAACATTATGCATATACATACAGTATATACAGTACATACTAACATGCATCTACAATATTTGTATGCATGCATGCATGTATGTATGTATGTATGTATGTATGTATGTATGTATGCATGTATGCATGTATGCATGTATGCATGTATGCATGTATGTATGTATGTATGTATGTACTGTATGTACTGTATGTACTGTATGTATGTATGTATGCATGTATGTATTCATTTTGTTATGTACTATGTACATGCCTGTTGCTATGTATGTTGGTACTGTATGTAGTATATCTACAGTATGCATGATGATGTGTAGTGTACGTATGTATGTACATGCATGCATCTGGCTACATGCACACATTATGTACACTGTATGTACGCATGAACGCATACAGTACCAACATAATGAACGTGCAATGCAATGCATGTAAATAAATTGATTGAAGGAGGCAAGTGAACGGATCAACGGATGGATGGACACGCTTCTACATGCATAATGCAAATATGTCCAGTATACACTACATGATAAATTTGCATAACATGACAAACGTGTCTCTGATATCACTGTCACCTTACCACATCGTTACAATCTCCCCCCCCCCTCTGCCACTCAGGTTGCATCGCTGCATGCGTGGCTAACATCTCACAGTGGATGTATTCCCACCATCTCTAGCTCAACACAGATAAGACTGAGCTTCTCTTCTACACAGGTAAGTCCTGCCCCATGCGTCCATTGACAACTCCCTGGTTGCTTCTCTTCCAACTGTGTTGTTCTGGACAGTCTGTCCTTCAAGGCACGTCATATCAAAGCGTGACTACTGTAACTCCTTCCTTACTGGCCTCCCTGCATGCTCACTTAAGCCCCTCCAAATGATTCAGAATGCCACTGCGCGCCTGGTCTTCAGCCAGCCAAAAATGGCACGTCTCCCCTCTTTTCCGCTCCCTTCAGTGGCTTCCAGTTGCTGCCCGCACCCAACACCAAACACTGATGCTGGCCTACAAGGCAACCAAAGGCATGGCGCCCCATACCTTCAAGACTTGACACAACCCTTCCCACTCACTTAGATCAGCTAACACAGGAATGCTGTCCGAGCCTTCCCTGAAACACCCTGGACAAGCTCCACACTTCCCAGGCTCTTCTCCATCCTGGCTCCTAAACTGTGGAATAAACCCCAGTGCAGTCAGACCTACAGACTCACTCCCAATTTTCCGCCATAGTCTGAAGACTCACCTCTTTAGACTCCACCCCACTCCCTAGCAATTCACTCCTCGTATCCCTTCTTGATGCTAGCTTACCATGTAGATGGATCTTGGTTACATGTTCTCATGTTTTGGATTCTTAGATTTCTCTTGACCAAAATGTTAAGAATGTTTATAGACAGATGCTAGGCTCACCGTTTACCTGATATCCAAGTTTATTGACTAGAGGTCATGCTTATTGCGATTTTGCACTTGTAAGTTGCCCTGGATAAGAGCGTCTGCTAAATGCCTAAATTGTACTTTTACTGCAGCTTGTCATATGAAGGCATTTGAGGACTCAATCCTACACCCCTACCCCCACCCCGTGGCCCTGGTGAACTGTCACGTGGGTCTGACACAAGCTTGCTTGTACGTAGATCGGCTATTTTGGGCGCAGAACACCGTTGTACGACGAGGTAATGTATAAATCTGGCATGAGGATGCACAGGTAGTCTGACATTTGGCTGCTCTCCCTCAAGACCTGACCCCAACCCACCCCATCATGCAAGCCTCCCACAGTCATATTCCCCAGACAGGAGCTTCAGCACGCTGCTGTGCTCTCGTTTATTTATTTTTTTATTTGATGTTTTTGCCTCCCGCTCTGCTTATAGTAGGTCCTAGGATTGCGGATGAAGGGCTGATTGCCTCATACCGACAGAGCCATTATCTGCACAAGGACACGTTTGGCTCTCTCAGAATGATTGCCAGTTTCATAGTGTTCAGCGCTCATTAGTATAGCACATTATCATTTACATTCAGCTCAACTCACTTTATAAGGATTTTGAAAGGCGGTTTTAGTTTGTTATTCATCATTAAAGGCAGAGCTCCCTAAGCTTGTGTAAGGCATGCTGGTTTTAAGCTTCTTCCAAGTTTTCATGCTTTGTGCTTTTACTTTGTGTTTGTATTTATTTGCAGTACCTCAGAATGTTTGTTTCCCTTTGGTCTTTGTTGTATTGTGTCTAGCTTGAGGCGTCCTTTACATGCATAGATGCTGATAAAAAAATAAAGCAAGAGTGGAAGAGATTTTGTTCCACAGAATCCACACACACAACTAGATGGTGTGCGTATGAATGGTATATATGCATGTGTGTTTCTCATCCATTCATTCATGCATCCTCTGCTTGTTAACCAATTTAAACCTATACTTTGTTGAGTCCTCCAGGGGTCTGCACTCCAAAGGCCCCCTTTTTACCCCTTCTACATCAAATCTATTCGCCGAAAATCTACAAGCTTGTGAGCTTGTAGATCGTCATTTTTTTTGCCAAATGTTTGCCCCAGAATGGTGATGCTAGGGTTCATGTGGTTCATTTATTCACACTGTGTGCACACGCACATAACTGTGTGTGCATGTATATGCCTGCAGTGTGGCAGCCTCCTGATAATAGTAGTTTTGATTGATTGATTGAAATTTTTATTAGGCAAAAGAATGTAAAACAACACAGTTACATTTATAATGCTTTTGTCTAAAAGGTCCGGCCAAAAAAGTCCTTGCGGACTTGTTTCCGTTGGGGTCCTTGAGTTAATTTCATAGACATATATAGTAGCAACCAAACAGTTCAAAAATCAACATGAAAATACAGATAATACAGAAAAAGTACCACTATGTACAAAAAAAGCATTTAAAAATATATGTACAAAAAGAAAGGGGGGGGGGAAGCATGGAAAAATAAAAAATTATATACAAAAAAAGCATGAGGAAATACAAAATATGTACAAAAAGAGGAGGGGGGGGGGTCGTCTGTCTACAGGGAAACTGGTACTAGCTCCTCTTTCGGCCTCCAGAAAGATGGGTTTTTAGGGCTGTTTTGAATGAGCCCAGCGAACTGCATTTTTTGAGGGATGGGGTTAGACTATTCCATTCCTTGGTGGCTGTGCTATAGAAGGAGAATTTGCCCATGTTTGTTTTATGGGTGGGTGGTACCAGATTGTTGTTTACGCTCCCTCTAGTTTCGTGGCTGTGGGTGTCACTAACTTTTTCGAGGTATTTATACAGATATGCGGGTATAGGGGGCATATCGGGCAAATCTGCATTTACAATTTTGAAGACCAGACCCATTTTTAGTTGTTTAACCCTGTCTTCCACCCTGAGCCAGCCTAGGCTGGCAAAGTGAATGGGAGAGAGGTGGGTCATGGGCCCCAGTCCGAGAAGTAGTCGGATCAGTTTGTTTTGGGAGGTTTGAAGCTTAGTCTGCAGTGACACTGAGGTGTTGGAGTACCAAGAGGAGCTAGCATAGTCAAAAAGGGGCTGAATCAGGGCCCCTGAGAGGGTCCTGAGGGCCTGAGGGTTGACAAAAGAGGAAACTCTGCCCATAAATCTGGTTCTCTGGTTTACTCCTTTGACCACCATTGTTGCCATGCTTTCACCTGACAGGTATTTGTCCAGAATACATCCCAAATAGGTAATCTCTTCTTTGCTAGTGATGATTGTGTCATCGACTTTGACCTTGAAGTCATTTACCTTCATTTTACTGAGGGAATGTTTGGTCCCAAATAGGATGGATTCAGTTTTCCCAAGGTGTAGAGACAGTTTGTTATCGGTAAGCCAGGTACGGATTTTTGAGAGTTCAGAGCTGAGAGCTTCCTCAACTTGCAACTTGTCCTCACCCGAGATCAGGAGTGCCGAGTCATCAGCGAACAGGAACAGTTTGCAGTTACAGGCAGCATTCATGTCGTTAATGTATAGAAGGAACAGTAACGGCCCTAGAATGCTGCCTTGAGGAACCCCGCAGCTCACCGGGAGGGATGAGGACCTGGTTCCGTTGATGTCAACCACTTGTTCTCTACCCTCCAAGTAAGATCTCATCCAATTTAGTGATGTGCAATCAAAACCAATCGCCCTCAGCTTATCAAGTAGAATTGCGTGGTTTACAGTGTCAAACGCCTTTTGGAGGTCCAGCATGACCATGCCACAGTATTTGCCCGAGTCTACCTCACGTTTGATGTAGTCGGTCAAATATAGTAGGCATGTGTCAGTGGAGTGGGATGTTCTGAAGCCTGATTGGAATTCAAACAACAGTTTACGCTCGCTGAGGTAGCTGTTGATTTGTTCTTGGATTGATCGCTCTATAACCTTTGAGATGGAACAAAGGATGGAAACAGGCCTATAGTTGCCAGGATCTAGTTTGCTTCCTTTTTTAAATAGAGGGATTACTCTTGCCAACTTGAATTCTTGTGGGACGTGACACTGACTGATGGATAGTAGGAGCAGTGGTGGAAGAAGTACTCACATTTTGTACTTAAGTAAAAGCCAACCAATTCCACAATGTAGAAATACTCAAATAAAAGTCCGGTATTCAACATTTACTTGAGGAAAAGTACAAAAGTAGTCATACTTAAGTACTGAAATTAAAAGTACTCCTTTTGCAGAATGTACCATTTAAAAAAGAAAAATAGCAGATCTACAACGCGTTGCTTTGCGACGCGTTGTGAGGTTGTAGATCGGCTATTTTCAAATAGCCTAAGTATGCATATAGGGCTGAAGTGGTTAATGCATGTTTTGTAATAATAATCAAAATCAAGTAGTTAGTAACTGAAGTTTTCAAATAATTATAGTGGAGTAAAAAGTACGATATTTGTGTATTAGTACGAGATGTAGTGGAGTAGGCTAGAAGTAAAAGCATTGAAAATGTAAAATACTCCAGTAAAGGAAAAATTCAGTTACTTTTCACCACTGTGTGCATGTATATGCCTGCAGTGTGGCAGCCTCCTGATAGTAGTACTTGGAGTGTCCCCTCTGTGTCACTGATGGCAGTGAGCTCAGCTTTAAGCATAGGGGAGCCTGTCAAGTGCAGGACTCAGCTTGAAAGAAGCTCCCCTCGAGGACTGGATAGAATGTGTGTGTATTTGTTGATGTACATGCGTTTTTTTTTGCATATCTCAGTGTGTTTATAAGGCTCTGTGTGTGTGTGTGTGTGTGTGTGTGTGTGTGTGTGTGTGTGTGTGTGTGTGCGTGTGCGTGTGCGTGTGTGTGTGTGTGTGTGTGTGTGTATGTGTGTGTGTGTGTGTGTGTGTGTGTGTGTGTGTGTGCGTGTGTGTGTGTGTGTGTGTGTGTGTGCGTGTGCATGCGTGTGCCTGCCTGCCTGTTACTCACATGCAGTAGGCCACATTTTGGGACAGATTATGTACATGTTAATTTACTAAATTAATATCAAAAGTCAGTCAGAGATCATCTTGAATATTGTCATTGTGAAATGTAGTTTTTATTTTTATTTAACTTACATTTTTATCCCACGATTTTGTAACCCACGGGCAGAACATGCAAACTCCACACAGAAAGGCCCAGTCATGTACAGTCATACAGACATTTCAGAACATATACTTTTTTAGTTTTGGTAGAAAAATAGAGCAGTAGCGCAATGTTATCAGCTTGAATCCATTAAGTTGTAATAGCCTATTGATCACCCGTGAGGCACGCTCTGTCTCTGCTGTTGTACCTGATGCAGTAATCCCTGTACCTGCCTGCCTACAGGCGTTTTAGATGCAGCGCCGCTTCTGTTTCGATCCTTCTCAGTGTGAGCGCTGCCTGCCTATCTAGATAACTTTATTGCAGCAATGATTTACCTCAGTGGTTCCCAAAGGTGTGCCGAGGCACGCTCGTGTGCCGTGAGACAAATCCAGGTGTGCCATTTTGGGACAAGCAAATCACAACGTTGTGCACAGTGCACACTCATCTGGTCATTACAAATGTTGTACTGTAATGGGCTGTAAATTAAAAATTTTCCACAAAGGGAGGGGAGAGATGATAGACTGGCAGGCTTACTATGTTAAATTCACCCCCCTTTGACCTCCCCTCCACCAGGAAACCCAATACTCACCAATGTAACAACCAGGATTCAAACCTGAAGCCAAGCATCTACTGCTCATCCAAAAGGGATTTCTGAAATCAGAGTGCTGCCAAAAGTGGGGAATAACTGGCATACAAGTGCGTGTGCGTGCGTGCGTGCGTGCGTGCGTGCGTGCGTGCGTGCGTGCGTGCGTGCGTGCGTGCGTGCGTGCGTGCGTGCGCGCGAGAGAGAGAGAGAGAGTATGGTATAGAGAGCAGAGACCTAAATGTAGTTAATAATGTCTTCTTTGTGAGTTGGATTGAGAGTTGTTGAGGCGACTAGCTGCTATTGTCCTCTTGATTTCCCTACTCTCCTTGCCAAGACATATACTTGGCAGACATATTACCATATACTAAATTCAGTCCCAAGTTAGAGAGAAATGTTTTTGGCATTTTTTTTGTTACAAAATCTGATGACGCTCTCTGTGTCTCTCTCTCTCTAGCCAATCTACAAGCTCACAGCATGTTGCGATGCGACACGTTGTGAGCTTGTACATCTGCTATTTTCAACAACAAAAAAAATGTTTTTTGCCCTAATTTAAGGAATATATTTGTTTTTATATTTTTTAAATCATGACAAATTGTGATTTTTTTTTTTTTTTGGGGGGGGGGGGGTCTTTTGAAATAGCCTAACAATTATAATAAAAAACTAAAAGTAGGAAATGAAAAAGTAAGGGATACTTATCCGCGACCCATGAAAATGCAACACACATATGGGTCCAGACCCACTATTTGGGAAACTCTGATGTAGATGTGTTGGTATTTATCTGCCTGTCTTTCAACCACCTCCCTTTTTCTTTGTCTCTCTTTCTTCAACAATCGCCCTCCGTTCTCTTTTTCTTATTTCTTATTTCATCACTGTGGTGAAGGGAGCATACTTTTGGTATACACACATTGAGACATACACGACACACACACAAACCCCATACGTATGTATGCACACACTGCGGTTGATTGTGCTTGTGCAAATGTCATCTACGTGTTCCAGTCTGTCTCCTCTCAGTGAAATTAAGTGATTATTAGTGATTGACATATAGATAGGCAGACCATCTTCTGAGATCATCTTTTATGGAATGTCACAGACTGAAATTGTTAGGCATTGGGCGCTGGCCCATGGAGTTAGATAGACCTGTCAGGTTGCCTGTACCCATCATCCATTTAAGTTGAGGCAGTAATTGTCTCAGAGACTATGTTTTGCACCCCGTCCGTGCGTGCGTGCGTACGTGCGTGCGTGCGTGCGTGCGTGCGTGCGTGCGTGCGTGCGTGCGTGCGTGCGTGCGTGTGTCCGTCTGTCTGTGAGCAGCTAATCTCTGGCACCGTTGGGCCGATCGCAGCGAAACTGTGCACACACACTCCCTGGATGCCAGAGCAGAACATCTGCCCCGAATTTTTCAGATCGGCCTGTTATAGCGCCACAACAATTTTTTTTATATTACTCCTACAGATTTTTGTCTAAGCATCATGCAAATCGGTACACAGTATCTCTATAGTCATTAAACGAAACAGGTCTTTCAGATTTTTCATATTCCATCCTGATACTAATATTGGCTTCCAAAGTTTGCAGGAGTGCTCAATTTTCAACAAAATGCCTCAAATCATGAACACAGAGTGTGATTTCCGTGAAATTTTGCACGCAAATTCCCACTAGGCCGAGGAAGAAATGCCACTTTTTTTCCAGATCAGCCTCATGGTTGCACTATAACAACGATTTGCACTTTTACCTATAACTGCACCGATCTGCGTAAAACTTTGTATGCGCACTCCCTAGAGGCCAAGGAAAACCTTTGCCCTGCATTTTCACACCTGCCTTTTATAGCGCCACCAGGAGGCTGACTTATGTAAAACATTATCTTTTATATTACTCCTTCAGGTTTTATCCAAATTTCACGCAAATCGGTACAAATGATCCCTTTAGTCATGTGATCAAGACGGATCTGTTACATTTTTCATATTCCATCCTGATTGGCTAAGATTGACATTTAAAGTTTGCAGGAGTGGCCCGTTTTGAACAAAATGCCTCAAATCATGAACGCATTACATTGAGGAACAAATGCCACCCTTTTGACAGTGCCCTATTATAGCGCCACCAGGAGGCCGAATTTTTCAAAAAAAAAAAATCTCTCCTACAGAGTTTGTCCAAACATCATGCAAATCATTACACATTATCTCTATAGTCATGTAATCAAGATAGATCTATCCGATTCTTCATATTCCATCAACATTACTGGCCCACAATAACCTACCTGACCTGGCGGAGACTCTAAGGAGCACTTTTTCTAGTTGAATATCTGGCATTAACCACAGAGTTATATTTGAAATAACAGATGGCTTACAAATGGGATCAGTTTAATAAGAAATGGAAGCCAATCTCAGAAATAGCATGTTCATTGAAATTAGGCCGACTCAAGTGAGCTACTAGCCTCACCTACTGGACAGGCAGTCAAATTGCAATTTTACCACCTAAAGTCTACTGTTATTCATTCATTCTCCTCCTCTTTCTCTTGCCTCCCCTTGCTTTCCCTTTGTTTTTTGTCACCCCTTCCTTCTTTTCCCCCTTCCCTGCATGCCGTTTTCCTTCTTTCTGTTGTCATCTCCTTTTGTTCTTCCTCTTCTGTCCTTCTCTGCAGAATATGCCAGGACCTTATGATGAGCGCCAACAGCAGCACAGAACCAGGCCTTTTTGTGACTGCCGTCACCTCTCCACCGGGTACGGGAGCCTACCCACAATCCAATGCTCTCCACCACGGAGGAGCTGGAAGAGACCCCTGGTTGATGGTTCACCTGGCCAACCCGGATGACAACTCCACCTTCTTTGATGGGCTTTTTAACCAGACCTCGGAGCCAGCCAATGGGACAGGGACCTTAACCGGGGCATATGAGCCCCTGGGGGGGCACCCTTTGTGGCAAGTTGTCCTCATCGTCTTGCTGACGGGCTCCTTGTCTCTGATCACCATCATTGGCAACATCCTGGTAGTGGTGTCCTTTAAGGTCAACCGCCAGCTGAAGACGGTCAACAACTACTTCCTGCTGAGCCTCGCAGTGGCTGACCTCATCATCGGTGTGCTCTCCATGAACCTATACACAATTTATCTAGTCATGGGCAAATGGGCTATGGGCAGCTGGGCCTGTGACATGTGGCTGGCAATAGACTACGTGGCCAGCAATGCATCCGTCATGAACCTGTTGGTCATCAGCTTTGACCGGTACTTTTCGATCACCAGACCTCTGACCTACCGGGCCAAACGGACCACCAAGCGGGCTGGGATAATGATCGGCATGGCCTGGTTTGTTTCTCTGGTTCTCTGGGCCCCGGCCATCCTGCTCTGGCAGTATTTTGTGGGGGAAAGGACTGTGCCCTCTGATGAATGTTACATCCAGTTCCTCACAGAGCCTACGATAACCTTCTGCACAGCCATGGCCGCCTTCTACCTGCCAGTAACGATCATGAGTGTCCTCTACTGGCGGATTTACAGAGAGACCCAGAACCGCTCGAAGGAACTGGCCGGGTTGCAGGGGGGGGTTCGAGGAGCAATGGGGGGAAGCGGGACTGGTGGGGGAGAGAGAAGTCGTATTGTCCACCACCAGACAGGGAGCTCTCGGAGCTGCAGCAGCTATGAACTGACCAGGTCGGCCCATAAGGGCTCCTGTCGGGGGCTGGCCAGCCACTTTCACTGCTGGCCTGGTATTCGCTCCTGGAGGCCTGGTAGTGCACGACCAGGAGATAAGGACCCGGACCAGAGCAGCAGCGACAGCTGGAACAACAATGATGCCTGCGTCTCGGTGGACCACTCTGGGTCATCAGAGGATGAGGATGGCAGCGTCAGGGAGATGATTCCCCAGAGCCATGCCATCTTCTCCATCGTCCTCAACCTACCCGGAATAAGGGCTGCAGTCAACTCCCAGCTCACCTCCTCCGAGGACTTGGACATGCCCTCTGAGGAGGATCCACTGAGGGGCGAGGATGATAGCAGAGACGCTCTCTCTATAGCCACCACCAACACCACAGCTGCCACAACCCCTGATGAAGCCAACAACACAGACGACAACGGCTACCACCAGCGCTTCTCCTCGCGCAAGGTCCCATCCATGCCTCCCACTGAGGCTGCTGCCAAAACAGGTTCCCTCACATGTCCCCCGACAACCACCAGCACTCCCACCAGCAGCGCCAGCAACACTATTGCCAACAAATCCCCTTCCATCCCCATCACCTTCAAAGAGGCGGCTATGGCGAAGCGTTTCGCAAACCGGGCTCGGACTCAGATCACTAAGCGTAAGCGCATGTCACTGGTGAAGGAGAAGAAGGCAGCTCAGACACTCAGTGCCATCCTCTTCGCCTTCATCATCACATGGACGCCCTACAACATCATGGTGCTGGTCAACGCTCTCTGTAACGGTTGCATCCCCGAGAAGCTGTGGGCACTTGGGTACTGGCTGTGCTATGTCAACAGCACGGTCAACCCCATGTGCTACGCCCTGTGCAACAAAACCTTCCGCACGACCTTCAAATTGATCCTGCTTTGTCGCTGGGACAAGAAGAAGAGGAGAAAACAACAGTTCCAGCAGAGACAGTCAGTGGTCTTCCACAGGAGGATTCCCATTGACTCCACGTAAAGGAACAGGTCTTTTAAAGTGGTTGATGATGAACGCCCAACAGTTTTTGGTTGGGATATGAAAAATTACAAGTCACCCTGTGGTGTTTTCTCTGGCCCAGAGATTCTCAAGAGTTGTCTTCCCCTGTGACGTCCAATGCAGCTCACTGCAAAACAAATACAGTACCATAGTGATCTTGGTGTGTGTGTGTGTGTGTGTGTGTGTGTGTGTGTGTGTGTGTGTGTGTGTGTGTGTGTGTGTGTGTGTGTGTGTGTGTGTGTGTGTGTGTGTGTGTGTGTGTGTGTGTGTGTGCGTGCGTGCGTGCGTGTGCACGTTCAAGCCTTCCTTGTGTCCTCGAAGAGCTCATTTCAGACAAGTGCAGCTGAGAGAAAAGTATTCGTAAAGGGCTTTAAAATGCATTGAAAGACTGGACACCTGGGGAAATGACGCCATTGTTTGGGGAGTGGGGATTCACCTTTCTTACATTCTCTGTGGGTAGCTAGATCTGTACGGTGCAGAGCAGTATTGTGTTTCAAACAAAACTGTATTGCTGTCGTATGTTTTTGAAACCCAAAACCAAAAAAAAAAAAAGATTATGTGTCCATAGGCTTCTATAGTGTACTGATTCGACCTGACATTGTGGTTTGGCTAATGTTTTTATCAAAATCCTTCTGTACATTGCCTTTTTACTTGGATATAGCTTTCCTGTGTCTGATGAAACTGTGTCCTTAACATTGTGTCAACAGAGATTTGTTATTTTGTAAATAACCAATCTTTTGGGTCTCTAAATATTCCTCAGATTTTTTGAGCCAGTCAAAAAAAAAATCTCTTGGTGAACTGAGTTGTGAATATTACGTGTGGCATCACACTCAGTGAGCCGCTGTTGTGTTCAATGTGATTGTCGTGGTTTACATGGTGGAGACAATAAGTGCATTGCGTTGCTTGATTGTGCTTTATGTACTTGAGGTTTTTATGTTTAGAGTAATGTTTATGACAATGATGATGCTATACTGTTTGTGTATATTTGGATATTTCTGATACACTATGATTGATTGTATACACAACTATACACACACACACACACACACACACACACACACACACACACACACACACACACAAACACACACACACACACACACACACACACACACACACACACACACACACACACACACACACTCATACATCAAGATGTCCATTTACGAACTTGTGTGTTTTTATTATAGCCTACTTTTGAATTTGTCTAATGCTTTGACCTGAGGAACAGGTAGACAAGGCCTGCATTTGTTGGTTTCGTAGAGCACTGGCACCATCTAGTGGCTGAATAAAGCTCTACCATGCCAGGTCAAAAGCTTCCTTAGCACAATTTGATCAAATATAATTTCAAGAACATATACAAATATGAAACCCTCTTCTCTACAAGTCCTCCTAGGTTCTATGATTTGACCAAAAGCTTTCATTTAGACAGAGAGCATTTTTATGACTATTGATGTCTGGAAAATATTGTCCACATCAAATGATTCCATTCAAAAAGTCAGCTAACAGGCAATTTTACACACATATTTTTATGGGTACAGTTATGTGTTGAGGTAACACATAGTAACAGAAAGAACATTTTATTACATTTTATTTGTAATACCTATAGAAATAGATTTTTCTTACCTGAGCAACAGCAGTTTTCTCCTTGGGGGAGTAAGCTCCTCCCAGCAGTTTTACTTGTAATGTTGTGGTATAGGCTATCAACTTTATAAAGGGATATTGATGGCAAACGGTACGCTGTAGGAATTAGCATGGTGAGGAATTACTGTAAATGAAGGATTGGCAGTTTGATGCTTTGATGCTAATAATTCTGTGCTGTATTGAGAAGCATACTGTGTGCATTGACAATTCAAAAGAATCAATCCTGGGGCTGTGTGCCAATGGAAATGTGTTGCTTTCAACACAGCGTGCTCCAGTGTTATATGATTGATGTTATATGAATTCATCCAGATATAAGGTCTTCAGTTCAACACTGGGAATGTAAACTACCTAAAGTGATGAACAGAGAGAGATATTTTCTTTTGTTAAATTTCAAGTATGCCAATCATACTCATATTTTAAGTCAATAAACAAACAAAAATGTTTGTGATTTTTATTTTTATATTTTTTTGACATTACATGAAGGTATTGTTGTGTTGATATGTTGAATGAAGACAATACATTTTGAGGTGTTCTTACTGTATCTGCTTTGTGTTATATCTTTGTGCTCAAGTCGAAATGCGTGTTTTTGACCTTGGAATGACCTTGAGTCAAAATATAGATACTCCTGGTCAAACATTACTCAACTACAAGTGAAAGTTGCTCTGACACATTTGTATTGGAGTACTCGCTTTTAAAAATACTTAAATGTACAAATTGCAGTCAAATGTACAATATTTGTCTTTGAAATGTACTAGAGTGAAAGTCAAAAGTATCAACAAATACAAGTAAGTACGGGTACAGATACTCAAAACATGTAGAAACTCATATGGACTGCATTATTAATTAACAGAAAATAAATTTTCAGGTGGGTTGCCAATTTTAGCCAATCAGGAGAGAGTACCCATTTATCAGCTTACATTTTATAGTGTTCCAGTTCCATTTTTGTTCAGCTTCAATAGCTCCTCAAGCTCCACTCCACGTACAGCATTCAACAGTAGTAATCGTCAGAGTTTTAGAGCAATAGACAAACAATACTATTAAACATCATTATTAAACATATTAAACATTAAACATGTAACTATTGTCCATGACAGTGACAACCAGTTGTATTCATACCACCTTAAGCTTTATGCCCAACATGTTCAGTGGTGAGGGGCTTCTGACTCTTTGTTTTTTCAGGACCCTGTTTGCTGAGCCTGAATCCTGGCTGCTTATTCCTTAGATGTCATCCAACATTCTCACCCTCACCTCAGCGATGGGAAGACAGGCAGTCCTCCTGATCTTTTTTTTTTTTACCTTCTTCCTGTCAGAATGGTCAATTCCATTTAATTTGGTGAGTGGGCAGTGGGTTGTCATGCCAACTGGGTCAAAACTACAACAAACTCCACAGCGAACCAAGTAGACGTCAGGAAAAGGTCTCATGCAGGACACGTTGAATGGTGTACAGGGCCTTTTTTTGTATTGATTGGGACTATTATGAAGTTTTAAACCACAATGACTGATAAATGACTGTAAAACATAATCAGAGCCCAGAAAAGCTTATATTTGTGTATGTGACATAATCTCAGTATACAAGCAAAGTGCCGATCAATCCTGCCTCAGGAACAAGCAGGCCACAGCAGCCAGGACTAGAGCCACAAAGAAAGTCTGCTTTAAGGTACATTTATTATTACAACCCACTAATTCTGGTGTAAGTACAGGGGTAGACTACTTACCAAATAAGTACATTTTACAATAATGTAGTTAGGGTTAGGGTTAGGGTTGGGGGGGAAACAAAGTGATAACAATTTTGTATGTGGGACTTTTAAAGTAATAGGCTATTGGTGTAATTCTTTGCCATTATGGGTATCTAATTACTGGGTACAATAATGTAGTTGTGGGTAACAAAAAAAAGTCTGGGAATATGGAGTAAGAATGTTGTATTCATGAGAAACTGTTGTAAATGTTAAATATTTATTACAGTATACACAAATTAATTATGGGGTACAATATAATAATTACGGGGGACCAAATATGGGAAAATAGTGATACCTCCTGGATAGGCTACTTTATGGATTTAATAGCCCACCAGTTTATATGATGCAGTATTGTTATGGATACTTACCCTCTTCTTCCCTGTAGTTAGTAATTACAGTAGAAGGTATGCAGACTGTAAAATTAAGCATTGCTTATTCCCCTCTATAGTTTTCCATGATGCATGTACAAAAACATGAAGCCTCAACATGTTTAACATGAACTCAAACATATTCTGTGTGGTCTTCTCTATTAACTCTATTTTGCCATCAGAGGTTTATTCAAATTCAGCATGTTTGACCTGAACATGTTTGAAACTTGTTTGGCTTTGAACTGTTGTCTTAAAGCAGCTCTCTTAAAATATTGGAAAAATACTGGAAAAATACATTTGGACACGCACACACACACAGTAGATGGATGGAGAGAGAGAGAGAGAAAGGAGACAGATTGGTCCCTCAAGCCATACACACACACGAATGACGTGAATGTTAAATTTAGCAGGGATGTCCTGATTAAATAATCCAAAACATCTTTTCAAATCCAGCATGCTCGTTCTGCAAAGTGTACGTGTCTGTGTTTTTAAAAAAAAGACTATATCAGGCTATAAACTGTCCAAGTGCCTAAAGACAAGACAGCTCTGTCTGAGTTAAATTTGCGTAAACATTAAGACTAAGTCTTAAATTAGACTATGTGGGGGTGTTATTGTCATGTTGATGAATGTATATTCTCTCTAACGTCAGCTTCCTCTGATGAACTCACGTATCTATGATTATCTAATTACGGTATATCACATAAGCATTGTAAATGCCTACCAGCTAATGTGCATGTTGGCTAATTGGCTAGTTAATAATAATAATAATAAAAATAATAATAATCGAGTCCTCACTCCTTTGGAGTGTTTTTGTCACTGTACATAATTCATACACATGTGAAATTTGTCGTCTACTTTTACCCATCCTAACTATTAGCAGCAGTGGGTGCTATTAATACAGTACAGAGCAGTAACTGGAGTGAAGCAGGGACCTTCAGATTCCCAGGTGGCCTCTCCACCCATTCAGCTATATGGCTGTACAGTACTTTTTGCAGTACCTATTATCATAGTACTTGGAGGCCCATCATGACGTACAGTACTATGTACTACTATGATGTCATATTGACAATATCAGGGATCTCCATATGGGCATGAAAGGGACACAGACAGAGATACAAAAATGTGTGGATTTATAGATACAGATATAGTAGACCGGTGCTCTTCTGGCCTACTCGGGGACCACTCAAGTTGGGAACGATGTTGTTACTAGCTGTACACGTTAAGTGCCCACCCAGTTGCGGTACCCTGTTATGACCCTAGGGTCATATTATGTATTTTCCTGTGTGTTGCCCTGTGTATGTTTTCCTCCTCATTGGCGTGTTTGTGAATGAGTGGTGAGGGGTGACTGATTGAGTGCCAGCTGGTGTCAATGTGGTGAGTGTTGGCTGAGTGAGTGGTTAACTAGTAGGCGGAGCCAGGCTGGTGATTGGCTCCTGTGATGATGGGCTCAACTATAGAGCGTCGCAGTTCCCGCCCACTTCCTGTTTTTTTTGGTGCCGGAAGAAAAAACTCAATGCATTTTTCCATTGACATTTCCAAAAATATTTATATCTATTAATTTAAGCCTCGAATCAAGCCATCACGAGATGACATGAATCATGACCATAAAACGTTTTTTTCTGTGATTTTTATTTATTTTATATTTAATTATATGATATACTATATTTAATAAATACCCTTTGTTTTGCCGTTTTCAACAAAAAAAAAATCACAGAATCAAACGTTTATGGTCATGATTCATGTCATGTCATGATGGCTTGATTCGAGGCTTAAATTAATAGATATAAATATTTTTGGAAATGTCAATGGAAAAATGCATTGATTTTTTTCTTCCGGCACCAAAAAAAACAGGAAGTGGGCGGGAACTGCGACGCTCTATAAAGCTGGCTGGCACCTGGTTTTACAGATGTCTTCCTCCTAGCCAGCCTCTAAGCACAACTGTGATGTATTGTGTTAAAATGTTTTTGGTGTAGTTATGTGTGTAGGGGAGGGTGACCCTTTTTGTATTACTGTTTTGTTGTTAGGCTTCTGGCTGTTTGGGGACTGGGAAGGAGGGAGTCCACTTTTTTGTTGCTCCCCTAGGCTGGGTTGTAACATACCCGTTACCACAATCCTGATCTCTCAAGACAGATTCGGCTAACAGCAGAATCTGTCGGCACCATTGCCTTAAACATGTTATGTTGTTGTTAGTAGGAATAAACACAGAAACACCTGGGAGGAGGTGGACTAAGAAACGGGAGGAGCCAAACCGAGTTCCTGTTTCTACACAAAGCGAACGAAGCTGCGTGTCACTCCCCATCTCTCTCTCCCCATTTCCTGTCTACCTGCTGTACTATCAATAAAGGCATAAAAAGCCCAAAAATAAATCTTTAAAGAACTGACACAGTTGAGTCCAATTAAAAATATTGTTGACAGCGCCGTGCACAAGAAATATGATTCTGATTAGCCTAGTAGTATGCAATATTTGTTGCAGACAGACACACAGACGAATGCCTGATCTCCTGGCAGAGATGATCATTGCATTGCTAGCTAAAATCATCCATGCCTTCACCTCGTGCCATTTAGATTACTACTGTTCTCTGTATATATGTGTTAATCATAATCTGTTTCTCATTACAGCTAGTACAAAATGCCACTGCTAGCCTACTGAGTGGCCCTCAGAGGGACCACATCCCCCCATTTTAGCCTCTCTTATTGGCCCCTTACTACCACCACAGGATCATTCTTTTATAACTTTTTTTGTACAGCACTGCCTGTTGTTTTAAATGTGCTTCATGAATAATAATCAGCTGTTAGTTTTGAACACATTTCACGTGACAACAGCCTGAAGTTGTCTGAATCATCAGCCGGAATCATTTAGCTAACTAGAGAATGTTATAAGACTGGCAATTACGGTATATCGCTGTGATGTATTAATTGTAGACAACGGCATACTGTTACGTAATTGCGTGGCTGTCACGGTGTAATAGACAAGCTTGTGTCTAGACTCTGAGGTCCTGTGTGTGTGCGAGATCATTGAGAGGCGTCTCAGACAGTAAGTGAGTGGGGGGGCTGGTGGGGCCTCGGAGACAGGACATGTGATGGAGAACAGCACAGCTTCATGTGACCCAGCGGCTGGGGAGCGTCCCGTTGGAGACGACAAACACTCACTTGTGTTGTTTTCTTCGGTCAGTAACTTTACTGGAGAGGAACTACCAAGAAGGATCCATCATAAGTATGTACTTTTCTTTTGGGATTATTATTAGCGTTTAAGGAGACTTGACTGAAAGGTAAATGTATGCATTTGAATCGTTTCCCATGTGTATCATAAGCTTGTTGTATTGTCTCTGAAGAATTGCAGCACACAGCATAACATAAACGTTTTTTCACTAGTTGGGTGGAGTAGAAAGAAATGGAGCTCAAGAGGGTGTTCATATACATGAAAGACTTTAAACTGTCTTTACAAAATCGATTAATGTGAACTATTTAGTGATTATTGTGACCCCCCTATTTCAAAGGACAGCATTTAATTTTACACATCGGTATTATTACTGGCATGTGTCTGAGAGAACTGACAGAAATCTGAAATTACTGTACCACACCCTTTTATGTTAGCCAGTTTGCATGTATGACTTGATTACACAACACTGCACGTGATACATTTTAGTAATAAACTATTTGACATGCTTTGCTCCTAACCTTTTAAAATTTTGCACTCAAAAAATGTGTGTCAGTCCTGTGCAGTATGTGCTATATTTGACGATAAATTCCCCACTACTGCAGCCATCAGATGTCTCCAATGTGATTAGTGAATCACTGTTGTCGGCTTTCCAGCCTGACCCAGGATGGCTGGTAGTAGAATGGCAGATGTCAGCTTGAGCACATTAAGGCCAATGCCCCTGTCAGACACAGAGGACTGGGAAATCCAAACGGCTCCGCTATTATTAGATACTCTCATTGCAGCAAAGTAAGGATTACCTTGGTCACAGTATCTGAAAGGTTGCTGGAGAATTATCATTCTAAAATAGCGGCTGAAGCATAAACCAGAACTCTAATGTCAGTGTTTAGGAAATGTGTTTTTTTTCTTTCTATAGTATTTAACATTATTGTGCAAATAACAGAACAACCTTATTGCTATACCAACTGTCTTCCAGTTACTCTAAAGAATAAATTGGACTTCAAATTCAAGTCATTTGTTGTCTTGTGCCGCTTGACTCTATTGAGAATCCAATGCCTCTCCTAAATTTAACAAGTGATGCTTGAATACGATCACAATTCAACCGGTTCTCCTTTTCTCTCTCTTTTTTTTCTCTCTCGCTCAAACAGACCAGATTGGCTCCCCTCAGGACTGGAGAGGTCAACAGGTGTTAGAATGCAGACCATTAAGACAGTGGAAACTCAGGTGCCCCTTCTGAAGGAGAGCTTCTTCACAACTACCTTCAAAGACAGGAGAAAAAGTAGTGTGTCAAACTTGCTCCGTAGACAACAACAGCAACAACGCCCTCAACCCACACCCCTCCCTCTTGAGAGGGGGGATGGACCGCGCACTTCGGAGCACGCACGCCGGGTTCGCTCAGCCAGCAACCCATTATGCAATACTTCAGAGAGCGCAGCGGCAGATGGGGAGAGAAGGGAGGGGCAGCCAGCGAGGGAAGATGAGAGAGAGAGCGGTAGCCAACCAGTGGCTGCCACTGTCAGTCCCCTACTCCCATCAGCAGCAGTATCATCATCAGAGCTGTCTCTGACTCTGGTGGGCAGCAGGCAGCAGAGATTAGGCAGCGCTGACCGGGGCCAGGCCAGTGGAGGAACAGCAGCAGCAGCAGCCACCCAGGAGGAAGCCCAGTCTAAACCTCAACAGTATGGCCTGATCGCCAAGGGCGTCCGCCTGTTCAGGAACATGGGAAATCACGAGGCTAAGCAGAAGAAAGGTGGTGGGACAGGAGGCGGGGGAGCAGGGCAAGAGTCCTGCAGTGGGGCAGAGGCTGATGACAGGGAACGGGACAAAAAATCCAAGAAGGATAATGGCACAAGGAGGAAATCAAAGTCAGAGTCTAGAAGCTCTGTATTTTCCAGCATGAGAATCAGGAGGAGCCTGTCCAAATCGAAGGGTTTGTCCAAGGAGGACATCTTGAAACTCGATGAGGCAGTACGCAAGACAAAAACTGAGGACCAGCTCGCAGTAGATCAGCTGAATGTGATTTCTGGTTGTAAGGGAGATCTACACCTTCTGACCGGGGACACTCACCAGTCCATGGAAAATGTGGAAGACCGGAAAGCCAGCTCAGGATCGGATGCTGACCTTTACAGTTTCCACTCAGCGACAGCAGAACAAGAGGACCTGCTTTCTGACATTCAGCAGGCTGTCAGAGGGCAACAGGGAGCCAGCAATGGTCTCCTAAAGATGGTGGCCGCCCCATTAACCGGAGGACCAAACCCTTTCATTGGTGACTGTGTAGCTAAACACCAATGTGCCATGCCGATATCAAGAAATTCATCTGAACAGGAGTCGCTGAATGAGAGTTGTCCATCGTCTTCAACACCAGACACAGACAGAAGCAGCATCAGTGTCTTTCCCAACACCAACAGCACATATAGCTTCCAAGACACCACTGCCACCACCACGTCATATGAGAGTGCAGAGGAGATCCAAGACGAATTGGAGAGCCCAGTCCCGCACATGCAGTTCAGCCAAGGTAGTATAGCCTCACTGACCTGTGTGCCACGTATCCATGTATGCCCCATGGCAGCAGGACCGATTGGGTCACAAAAAAGTGTGAGCAGTATGGACCTCTCCATGGAGAGGGATGAGGAAGAGGAAGGTCGGAGGCAACACTATCTGTCCTTGCGGAGGAGGAAGAGCAGCATGTCCATAAGCCAGCTGACATCAGACAACCCCCAGCTGTCTGCTCCGAGACGGTCATCCTCTTCTGTCTCCTCCACCGTCAAACTCTACCCTCTCATCCAGCCCTCTTATGTTAAGACCACCACAAGGCAGCTCACCTCCCCCGTCGGCTCTCCCCTTACCAGCCCCGAGGTCCCCAGAAGAACGGATGCCTCTGTACTTTCTCAACGCTCCAGTGGGGCCCAGAATTTGCTAACGCAGAAGCAGAGGTCCAGCTCCATCGCTGGGCCTCTCAGCGTCTCAGCCGACTGGTCCAACGAGCTGGACGAGCTGAGAGCCAGGCACGATAGTGGAACCAAGTTCCCAGAGCAGGGGACATCGGCGAAGGGGAACACAGGCGGGAATTACTGGACATTGGGCTCCAGGAGAAGTCAACCTGGCCTCCAGAGCTCCAACGCCTCAGTTTCCTATCAGGAAGTCTTCTCTGGTGAGTAGTAACAACAGGTGGTTCGGTTGTTGTAGGTACAGCTAAGTTGTATGTACAGCCTAATGCTAGAGTGGTAATAATTCACTTCCTCTTCAGACAGATTTAGGTACAGCTGGCTGATGGAATTTGATTTGGCAATTGAAGCACTTACTTTAAAAGCTAGCCTGAAATTACTTCAGCAACTGATTTATAGTTTCACTTTCAAGTAAAATGAAAGCGCTGCCCTATGCAGGTTCCATTATTTTCCTGGTGAAATCACACACTGGAGAGGAAATTATTCAATTTTGAATAATGTTATTATTATTTTTTACTTCCAATAGAGATTGGGTAATTACAAAATGGCAAAATGTAGATTTACATTAATTCCACTGCAATTCAAGCCTTACTGTTGATGAATTGTTAAGCAGAGTAGGAATGCAAATAATGATGACAATCAATCAAGCACATGAAAAGCAGGAGAAGTTGAGAAGTATCTACAGAACAAATCCACTGTTATGATTAAACAACATCCTTGTCTATTGTGCTGAGCGTCAGCAGCTCAGCTGCTCTGCAGGGTCTGCATTCGGCCTCATACATACAGTACATGGCGAGTGACAACGTTACCGCTCACCCATGGCAGAGCCATGCTCTTCCCCACAGGCGTAGACAGAAATAGATGCATGCAAGAGACAGTCACAGAAAAACACAGTGCACATTCAGTACATAGCAAACACTAAGTTACACGTTATCCGCATGCATAACAAAAAACAAGTTACAGTGCAGTATGGAGTCCATTCTGGTTTATTATTAAGCCGAACTAATCATAGCCAAATAGCCAAACAATGGAGATGTATGGAATTTCCTGTTGCCATAAACATTTCATCTAACTCTAATCCTATCACTTAACATAATATACAGTATGAAGAACTAAACATAAGCCAACTGCTACTTTTGAATTGTTCTATTTTATCAGTCTACTAGTCCATGCACATGCTGCACTCATAAATACCAAAAGATATTTGACTAGGCCATCTTCTGTGTCTTTGGTCTCCTGTCTGTCTCTTGCTGTTTCAACTCTGTCATCATCACACTGTGTGTGACTTTGATCTATTCTGCTAGGTGCTCAGGCCTCCCTTGTTGTTTCAACTCTCAGTCACCACTGCATGTGACATTGATCTGTTCTGCTATGGTGCTCAGGTCACACTGGGCCTGTGGAATGGCATCACAGGAAGCGAAGAACATACTATAGAAGACTTTTCACTTTGTTTTGTTTTTCAAATGGAATTTTGTCCGGCAATTAATTGATTGGACCGTCTTATAATCATACTTAGTCTTATAGGTTCAGTTTGTTTGGTAGAATGACACATTTTATTTAATTTTTCTATTTTTTGTTTCATTTCTTTTCAAGCACTGGATGAGAGGCTGAACAGTGGACTAGGAAAGGCATTAAACAGCTCTGTTTTTTTCAATGGCAGTTTCACACACTGTATGTTAACCCCCATCCCATGAGCCCAAATTTATGTCCATGTCCGGCCATGAACAACAAGGCCATGTTATTTTACCTGCTAATTTGCCTCCCTCTGCATCACATGTTTTCCACATTTAAGTTCATCTAACAACTTTATGAGCCTCCTGCTTGCCGTGCCCCATCTTACACCTGTCAAAGTGAAAGATTAGCCCATTCCTCTCTTATGGGCGAGGAGCTCTCTCCACGTGTCAGTTCACGTCTCCCGCTGTCACATAGTCGACATTTTCGGAGACCACAATGATGACTTGTGCTATCCACTGCATCAAAATGTCAGGATTCTCTCCACCCTCATGGTCGAATCAGGTCTGTTTATGGATTTATAGATTACAAGACTGTCATGTCTATAATAATCCTTCACAGTAACACACTCCCACTCTCACTCCCATTATAGCTCGCCTCATGATTTTTTTCTAACCTGGCTTCTGTAGAAACACAGATAGCTGGTAACATTGTGTTTTTCATTATAATATATATTGTGGTACCAGTCAGCACAGTAATGACATAAATTTACTGTGACGAGCCCTGTGTGCTCTTTCTCTATCTCATCTCCACAGTATATTTACCTTTCTATTGACAATCATTACTCATTAATTAATAGGGCAGCAATGATAATTCACGGGGATATTATTAAATACATGGCATGTGGAACGGTGTTCATGTTCCTGAATATCAATTTGAATTTCTGTATAGCGCCTTGTTAACTTCAAGATGTGTGTGTGTGTGTGTGTGTGTGTGTGTGTGTGTGTGTGTGTGTGTGTGTGTGTGTGTGTGTGTGTGCGTGCGTGCGTGCGTGCGTGTGTGCGTGTGGAGGAAGCTGCTCTCACGTCTACAGTATGTGTTTAATTAACACATCAGAAACAGCGACTAATTCTTTGATGTCTTTCTCCAGCGCTATGATCAGAGGTGTTTGCATTACACACAGCATGCAAGTTATTATAATGTTAGATATCGCCCACCTAACAAGGAAAGATTAATCTTATGACCCCAAAATCTGAATGTAAACAAGCGTCACTCACTCATCTAAACCTCTTTCACTTAATCAGACCCCTGGATCTCTGCATTATTCAGCGTGACCTACTGTCAGACAGACTTTCTGACTAAACAACAGATCTCTTTCTTCTTTTGTTGACAGAATGTCCTTGTTTTGGGTTCCATAATGGCCACTCTCACTGATCAAGTGAATATCATCTCATCTTTCCTATCTCTACACCACAGGTAAAACCCTGTTGGAGCGGTTGTGCATGCAGCAGGGAGAGGGGTCTGTGGAAGAGGATGCCAGGGAGATGTGTTGTCATATGCTGGCCCTGGGTCTGCTGCAGCCGTTCAGTGACAGCCCTAAAGAGCAACCCAGCGACATCACTGCCACGCCAACCATGCCCACCTTCAGTGTAAGAACCTTGTCAATCACAACAAATTGCCACTAACAATGAATGGTAGGGATGTTCTGTATTGACTTTTTTTTTTTTACCGATAACCGATTTACCGATATTGTCCAACTCCTAATTTCCCATATCAACCGATAGCGATATGCAGGCTTTTTCACCAAAAGTCAACTAATTGTCAGGTAACAACATTACATATCTAATAAAATAAAATAGCTATAATATCAATATAATATCTAATAAATCTAATATAATACAGTGATGTTGTTAGTTTTTCAATAAAGTGAGTCACTGGTGGTCATTTGAATGAGTCCCACTAATCTTAGATTAGTTGTAGGCCTATTTGACAGTGCAGAAGCATATTGCTATGATGCCATAACATTAACAAGTGTAAACGAGCGTCAGCTGGACCCAGACACACACACACCTGCCCTCTGCAGTGCTCTAATTCGAAAGTGACTGGAGTCTGTCTCATTTCTCTGCAAAAGCCCTTGAATATGATGGAATATGATGGATTACTGTGATTATAGTAAGCTCACATTTCATATCACACACACCATACAGTAATAACTCCTGTATCCCTAATGTATGGTATATACTGTGTCAAGTTAATGACATGAGCTGCATGGCACTAGTATAGAGCTGTGTAATCGATTCATTAAGAGGGAGTGGTGATGATTGTATGTAAGTTCTTGCAGCATAGGCACAATGCATGTTTATATAACACAAATTGCCTTTTGATAACTAGTCCTAACTGGTTCAGCTCAAAAGGCTACAGTCAGTTCAACTTCAATCCCATTTTCAGGGGTAGACAGTTCAACAGCCACAAGGCTTGGCCCTTGTCTCACTGGAAGACAAAGAACAGTGCAATACCGAATGGCTTTCTTTTAAAGTCTGATGGACAAAATCCAATTAATGACAGATATTCACTGCTACACCACCAGACTGCCACCTCATGGCTCTCCACCCACTCACTCATTCACTCACTCACTCACTCACTCACTCACTTACTCACTCAGAACATTGAGCATAGGCGATGTAGATTCTGACATGTGTCATATTTATGTTTTACATTGTGAAGTATGTTATTGTATTTTACTGCATAGTTAATTGTTTATGGATGTCTATCCCCTTAGGTGGTTTGGATGATTAACCTCTCCTGCCATCATGGAGCTTGTCAGCTTATTGGCTTGCATGATGTATATGGGTGTGGTTCTCATTTTTCAAACATTTTGATCTGACGAAGATCCAAGTTGGATCAAAACGTTACTATTAGAATGTTTTGGCATGGAGCAAGTCTGCTCACAGCCGACAACAAACCACACCCCACTGCCACGGGCCGATTTCCAGATTTGAACCCAGTGGTGCTGGGTTAAGGGATAAGGGACCTCTGTAGGCTGTGACTTTGTGACCATGGTTATTTCCTGTTTGGTTAAATTTGCAGCAACTTGCTCGTTAGCGCACTACTGTTTATTCCTCCACTACATCAACAATTGACACACACAGCCTATGTTGCTGCAACTTGCTGGCCTAAAGGGCCTTCTTCAACAATAATGATAACTAAATGATATAGGCTACAATGGTAATGATGTGAGCATCTACACTGTTGCACCGTTGTGCCAAGCATGTGCTATTGATGACCTGTAACAGCTGCTGCTCCGCTGTTGCATGGAGGACAAAAAAGAAAGGCAGAAGTTTATGGGTTCACAAAATTCTTTTTAGAGAAGTATATGATATGTTATAAGAGTTGTCATCTTTTCAAGGGGTGTTTTTTTGTGTCTCTCAGCAATGTTAACTTAAAGCTGCACTATGTAACTTTCCTCTTCTACCCCGGATTTGAACGCGGTTTCCTGCGCAAGTGCTGAATGTTGTATCATTGAGCTAATAGAGCCTGCCTGCTTGCTCAGGGGATAAATAGAATTTTGACGATCAGGTCAAAATTCGTGTCCGATCCTGTGTCTAGATGAGACATGTCTCAATAGAAGAGCAGGGACACAAAATACAACCACCCCAATTGTACAAGTTATATTGTATTAACATACTCTACCATACAGATTGAATTAAAAAAATAATAATTTTACATTAATTTAATGTGAGCTATGGTTGAACTTGACACCTTGTAAATTCGGGTAGATTTTAATTGTCTGTCAGTGTTTCTATCCTTCATCAAATCACTCTGAAAGTAATCCCAATTATATTATATTGTTTGCCGCTGACATTGTCGTTATAGTTGTGGTGTAGTCTCTGCCGTCCACTTGAGTTAGAATGATTTTTTGAACGATACAGTTGTATGTTATTGGTGTGGATGGACCTTAAAGCACATGTTCACAGATGGAGGATTATTTGATAAGTATGTACCATGATGATGACAATCTGCAGTCACCGAATAATGTACATCGGGCGTTCTGCAAGGCATATCAGTTCTGCCTTTCTGTGTGTGTAACCACATCAGAACGATTCATCTACAGAGATGAGACCCTTTTTCATACACAGAAGTGAAGCGCATGTAGGCAAGCTTGACCAAAGCAAACAACACATTTCAGTCTCATTTGCAGCAATGTTTCACGCAGATCTAATCTCATGCATGTGTTATCACATTCTTGTGCACAGTTCACCGAGCACACTGTCAGTGGCATTTTTATCACTAGCCCCGTGCAGCTTAATCCACCCAGTGGTAGGTATACTGTAGATTTGTGTCTAGAAATGGAATGCTAAGCAATAGCTATCTATTTTGTCCAATCCTATTGCCATAATGCTACAGTACTTGCTTAGATACTGTGTGTTAGTGTTAGTGTGTGTGCGTGCGTGCATTCATCTGTCTGGATGTATGAAAACACAAACTCACAAAAGCTGTCTTTTCACAATTATCTGTCTTCACTGATCTATTATGTGCAGGGCCAGGTGCTGAGTTGTTATATGTCTATGCGTGATGTGCACAGTTTGATGAGAGCATTTCTTTGTGGCCTACCAAAGCATAATTTGTACCTCCTGAGTGCATTTGAGTACATGAATACTGTACTGTACCACTATGCACAGGTTAGTGGGCACTTGGCAGACACATGCTTGACAGCAATGTGCACACAAGCAAACAAATATGCACTTAGACATGCATGCTCATAAAGACCATTGACTACACGCATGTACTGTCAGGCACAGTATTATTATGCATCCTCCACAAAGGCACACAGCTGCATGAGTGCAGTACATGCACGCGCACATTGAAACAGCCCTTCACATGGCTGGCTTATTAGTAAGAAATGCACTCCCACTGCACTCTCACGCACGCACCCACACATGCACGCCCATCTGTGTGTCTGTTTGTGTAGACCATCTGCTGACCATGTTATGTAAGAGCTCCACGTGCCCAGGACGTTGGCTGCTCTTCCCCAGAGCAGAAAAATATTATTTAGTTTCCCTTTGTTTTTGCCTTTGGGGCACCACCTCCTTTTTTGTGTAGAAACAGGAACTTGGTTTGTCTCCTCCCCTTTCTTAGTCCACTTCCTCCCGGGTGCTTCTTCATTTATTTCTATAATAAGAACAACGGTGTGCTGTGAGGCAAGTTCAGGTATGCCTTTTGTGACAACCACAACTTAGTATTGCAATGTACTGTACTAGAAGTTCAGGCCGCTACGCGGCCCGAACGTCTAGCGTGACGCGTCGTCCACTTCGCATCGCAGATCCACCTTACAGCCACCTCACAGTGTGAGAGAGAGTATTGTGTGAAAGTAGGGCAAAGTCGCTTATGATTTTCAGACATGGCAACGCTGTGGTGAAAAGTAAGGCAAATGCGCGTAGACTCCCGCGAGACCCTTGGGGGTTCCCTGGAGACCTACAGACACGGCGAAGGAAAATGGAAAACTGTGAAGCCACAGCCACGCATGCAAGAGGTTGCACATGAACTCTTCAGCCGCTACATGGGGGACCCCCTGGGGGTCCGCAGACCCCCTGGGAGTGTTGTGACCCCCGCGAAACATCGCGGACCCTTTTGGACCCCCGCGAAACATCGCAGCCACGCATGCAAGAGGTTGCACATGAAACTCTGCAGCCGCACTGAGGCACTCCAACACAAACACTCTGACGCCCCCCTAAATCCACTCCAGGGTTTGAAAATACCCACTTCACAAACGGGTGACGTGCATCACCGTTCCAATGACCAAAACTCCAATTCGGGATTTTGCAAAGACCCACAAAAGCGTTCAGTAGTCCATGTGTGTGTGTGTCGCACGGTGAAAGATGATCCCTCGCAAAGTGCAGAGGCACGTCCACGCATGCGCAGTGCGCAGTTTTTTGCAACAAACTGTAGAGGCACGTCCGCACATGGGCAGATATGCCGATTGTATTATAGGATACAACTATGTATACATCAAGTTATGAATTATGTATCTTTCACCCTGGCATCCCTAATTTTGGGGTCATTATAGGTGAACACTGAACCCCTCAGCATGCCCAAAAACAACCTTGACATCTGATACTTAGAATATAGGCTACCAGGACAGAGCCTTACTCTGTCATGTGGTCACTTTCTTTTAAACTAATCTTTTTTCTGACCCCGCATGCTGCACCCATTTGTTCTTGTTTCTTTTTAGTCTCTTTTGATCTCATAATTATGATGCTCCCCCCACCTCTCTCTCTCTCTCTCATTCGTTCACTCGACTCCCTGAACATGTCATTCTATCTCTTCTCACCGGTTTATTTTGAAACAGCCTTTTAATTTAGGAAATCTCTGGTTTCGTATTTTGCATGCTGCATAAAAAATACTGTAAACACACTGAAATAACTCAAATACACTGTTAGCTTTGCACCAAATGGGGGAGGGGCGGGGGGGTTACAAGTAGGCTATAAGATAGGTCTAATTATTGTGTGTGTGTGTGTGTGTGTGTGTGTGTGTGTGTGTGTGTGTGTGTGTGTGTGTGTGTGTGTGTGTGTGTGTGTGTGTGTGTGTGTGTGTGTGTGTGTGTGTGTGTGTGTGTGTGTGTGTGTGCGCGCGCGTGGCATTAGGTCAGGCAAGGAGGGTCTGGTTATTGTAAGGCTCTGTCCTGGTAGTGACTGTACAAGGAAAACATACCCCAGGTCAGCTGTCCAACTGGAAATAAATAGCATCTGAGCCCTGCAACAGAACACAGACTCACACAGAGTTGCATGCACACAGTTGCACGGTTATCAAGCGGGTGGCTGGTATCAGCTGTTTACCTAATTACATACATTTCCTCTGACCTTTAACAATGTCTCTCTGTGACCCCATGGTCTTTTTTGTTGTTGTCTCATTATGTTGTTGGGGAGTCACAACGTATTCTATTGATATTTCTTAAATGAGGCTCAATTAGGGAAAATTTACTTATTTTCGAGAAAGTGCTTTCAGGTGACGCATTCCAAGACTTCAATTGTGTGATACATGTGTTTTCAGTGTTAAAGCCATCCATGTTATTTGGTCTGACTACATACATACATACATACATACATACATACATACATACATACATACATACATACATACATACATACATACATACATACATACATACATACATACATACATAGTTAATAAACAAAAATAGTTAGGCCTACTCATGTTGAACTTTGACAGAAGCTTGGGCTGTCATGTGCGCTGTTCTGGGGTAGTTTCACTGCACTGCCAATAGCACTGCACAAATAGTTTACTGCACTCTTTTACAATGCCCAGACATGGCATACACAGCAGGGAGGACCAATAATCTAATTAATTAGCTCAGTGGATTAGATTTACCAGGAGCGGTGCAAAATAGATAAACAAAATAAATACACCTTTGCAATAAACAATCTGACATCATGTACACTTAATTAAAAACATCCTTACTGCAGAGTGAGCACCATTGTTGAAATGTGCCTCACATGCAGAGGGGAGTTACCCCTGATGCGGGGTATTCATAATAATGCTCCTTTGTTAACCACCAAATCAAGCAGCATATTATTTACAGATCAATACCATACGGTCAGCGGTTGCGTTGGATCACACTACTCACTCCGTATATCACACACACATATACCGTGGCTCAGTGATACTACACGCACGCACGCACGGAAACACACACGCCACAGAGTAAATAAATAAACATTAAAAAACACCATTATGTTACATTTAGATAGTATGTTATTTATACATTTACCAGGTATTCTAATTCCTTTGTAGCACTTAATTGTTTTCTTAGCACTGTATTTAGATGACTGCTTTACCCTGTTGTTGGTTGACTATAGGGTTCATGGTCATGACACTTACTTTCAGGGAAGTGAAACGGCTGTGTTCATGTTATGTTACTTTCATAGAAACAATAGATAAAGATGATTGACAAATATTTCTACATAGGCTAATATATTGTTGGTAAGGCGATGCTGACCATCTTACCAACGGTCAACATTGCTTTAACTGCATCTTGAGTTAAACTCCTCTCTCTGTGTAGGCCTGCCTTTACTCATAGATAGACTAACCTCTGTGCAGGTAGAGCAGCTGTACACCTGGGCATCTTTTGGCCTCCCAGTACCCTCCCACCTGTGGGAACTGTACGGCAGAGACCCAGGCATTGTACAATGGCCCCCTCCACAGCCGCTGTCAGGAAAGACATCCAGAGGACCACACTCTCAGGTGAGTTAAACCTACTGCATGTCTAAACATTGTGTTCATTAACATTTTAACTTGATCTGTGGTAGAGCCTCTGTGGACAACTCCCTGCTATTTGTTAGGACTAATAACATATGGTATTCAGTTATTAACCATGTGTGAAGGAAATATACTGTATAATTGTGTATGTTACACTAGTCCTACCCATTTATGAAAATGTCAGTAACTCAATTCCCCCACCAGAGGGCAGACTTAGCATTAAATACTTTTCCACATCTCTTTAAGCCTGCATATTCCCTGGTATAATAGTAAATAAGCCACATACTCACTGTAGAACAAATGTTGAGATTTAACCACAGCTGGGGAATGTGTACATCCCGACACGGATCCTCAATAGCCCATATGAGGCCCAGAGAGACTCCCTGTCCCTGGGGTCAAATCTCTCAGTCTCCTCTCATCCCTGGTCTAACCAGTCTGGAGCCAGAGGTCTGATGGAGTCTAGACATAATGGACTGCCTTGACCCTTCACTAGCTCACAGCCCTGCCACTAAACTCCCTCAGTTGTGGGTGTTTTTTTTTTTTTATGTTATAATGTCCGAGACTTGGCAGCAAATCCCCAAGATGAAAGTATTGTTGCACTTTGGGATTTGTGGTTCAAAGTACAATAGGCTTGATAGCCTGCTTTTAGATGAATTTCAAAACAAGACGGACAGCAAACATTAACCTCGTGAGTTTTACTTCTAGTTCTAAGCTCTACTGTACTTGCAGGCCCCTTTAAACTCTTCCCTTTGGTCCCTGGCAGGCGGAATTCATCAGGTTGAAATCAGGTCAGCCGTCTCCAGAGGATAAAGATGGTCTCATCCCTCAGCTGGAGAGGACCGTCGATGACCTCAGGGTCAAGATTGCGCTGCTGCAGGGCCAGCGGCTCTCCTCGGCAAAGGACACCGGGGACAACACCGCCCGCCACAATGCCTCACTGATGAGGGGAGGGAGGGCGGAGAGGTCTGTGCAGACCTCACCTGTGGAGGAAGGCTTTAAGTTCGAAGTGCCTTTGAGTTCAACCAACTCGGCCCCTCCACGACCCACACAGGGCTTTGTCTGCACCTGCCAGCAGAGACCACACCCCCCACCTCCACCTCCCCCACCACCTCCACCCCAGCTCCCTGGGGGAATACCTCCACCTCCTCCTCCTCCTCCACCTCCCCCGCCATTACCCGGGCAGGGGCCATGTCCACCGCCTCCGCCCCCTCCACTACCTGGTATGGGCTGTCCACCTCCACCACCCCCTCTACCTGGGATGGGACCTCCACCTCCACCCCCTCTACCTGGGATGGGACCTCCACCTCCACCCCCTCTACCTGGGATGGGACCTCCGCCTCCACCACCTCCACCTGGGATGGGACCTCCACCTCCACCACTCCCACCTGGCATGGGGCCTCCACCACCCCCAGGCTTTGGGCCCCCTCCACCACCCTCGGGCGGCATGCTCTCCATGATGGCCCAGGAGGCTGGCCCCGCCAAGGCCCCCATTGAACCCTCCAAACCCATGAAGCCACTCTACTGGACACGCATTCAACTTCATGCTAAAAAGTAAGTCTACAGTAGCAGTTTTTTTGTTTTGTTTTTCACATGCCACCTCTGTCGCTTTGCTGGGGGTTCTTCTGACACTGAGGGACACAGTCAGGTAGAGGGTACCAACATGTTTATTGTAGAGGGGGCAAGATGGTACAATCCAGAGCAGATCGATGGAAATGTACCATCTTGCGGTAACATGTCATTATTCAACCGTCAGACTAGCCCCATTATACTGACTCTATCCCTAACCCTAACCCTAACCCTAACCTCACACTAATCTAACGGTTGGAATAATGGGATGTTGAAATTATGAGCGACCCCGTCATGACAGAGGCTCTCTTGGAAATGTGTGGGGATGGCTGATTTACCAACAAAGATCCTTAATTTACCAAAATACACAATCCCACACCTCGCCTCTAGGTACGAAATGGTGGTCACTCCCCTTTCCATTGGAATTAAGGGACTTTAGATCTCCTACCCACGTAATCTGAGTTCCCAGAAATTCCCGCTTAAAAACGGGAGGGGCGAGAACACTAGCCACGTAACACAGATACAGGAAATCAAGTTTGTCTTCGTTATCTATGTGCAACAGCTGTGCAGTCAAATCCAGCTCAGTCTAATTAGTGTGACTCAGGCCAGGTGTGACTGTTTAAATCAGCCATCACCCACAACACAGTAAGGAACTAAATTGTTTGTCATTTATTCAGAACATAAAAAATAATAATAAGCTAACATAATCGCTCATGATTAAAGAAAGTTGAACCAAGTGAAATCCTTCTGGAAAGGTTTCATAGAATTTGGACATTCAATCATAAATCATTTTAAATCAACAACACTTTTCTGTCAATGGAGGGATTTGCAACTTAGAGGTTGGCTTTATCATCAATCATCCTGTAAAGGAAAAAGGGTTAGGAAAAAAGACCATGACGGACTTACTGTACACTGGCCCACATCTTTGCCTCAGTTAAAAGAGAGTATGTGATGGCCAGTTTGTCTATCAGTATGTAAGCGGTAGGTTTGTCCGATAGGCATTACAGATAGTGTGTAAACAAAATGCATGGCTGATCATGTAAAGTGAAGATAGACATGCATCATTCACATTAAGGTATTCTCCTCTGAACTGTGGGGACTGGAGACAGAGAGAGAGAGCTTGACCATTTAAGATAAAGATCTGCCAAAGAGCCATAGAGATGGTAACATGGTGGAAAATGAGGTTGAGATGCCGGCCAGGAATTGTGGTGCACAGTGGTTTGACTTGAACCAGGTGCTCTCTCTCTTTGTCTTTAGGCCAGGAAGAAATGATACTAAAACTAGAAAAAGTGCTCCTCGGAGCACAAGTCTCCGCCAGGTCAGGTAGGTTATCATGGCCTCCTGGTGGTGCTATAATAGGCCAATGTGAAAAGGGTGCCATTTCTTCTTAGGCCTTTCACAGCAATCGGACACTGCATTCATGATTTGATTTGACCAATCAGGATGGAATATGGAAAATCGGACAGATCTGTGTTGATCACATGACTATAGAGATACTGTGTACCGATTTGCGAAAATGTGTTTTGCAAAAGTCGGCCTCATGGTGGCGCTATGACAGGCTGATCTGAAAAATGTGGGGCAGCGGTTCTGCTGTGGCATCCAGGGAGTGTGTGTGCGCAGTTTCACAGCGACCGGGCCAACGGTGGAGGAGATTAGCTGCTCGCAGACAGAAGGACGGACGGACGGATACACGGACGGACGGACACACGGACGGACAGACGGACGGACGGACAGGGGGCAAAACATACTCTCTCGCCATGCCTTTCGGCCCGGCGGAGACAATAAATATTTCCTGTATAAATGATGAGCGCTTGTGATTTACTGCAGTATGTTCCTCATATGTGTTTTGTTTTGAGGTAAAAAATTAGCAATGCGATTGACTAACCTGGTCCAGTTCTGTTTTATTTACAAATGCAAATACAATGCAAGTAATTGGTTCGAAAGTCTGGGGGTTCTTCATGTGGGCTCTGTACTTGTATTTGTGTACACGTTTGAAAGGGTGACAGTAGAGCACACCTAAGACAGAATACACATTGTAGACAATTGAGGAGACAAATTTGTATAATACTATATACTATCTATTGTAATTTTGATATACATGAATGTCTTACCTACCATGTAGAAGTGGAAAGGGACCCTGTACATTGAATTCATTTTGGAACCGTACTGTTCAGGAGAAATAATTACAACCTCAGTCTTGTTTGTATTAAGCTGCAGGAAATTGTTAAATATCCATTTCTTAATGGAAGTTGACAGTTAAATGTACATTTGTCAGATATACATCTGGCCTAAAGACAGGATGATGTTCAGGCTTTGTTTGAAATATGAGTGTCCATAATTTTATCCATCCAGCTCAGATTATGCATTTTCTTGTAATGAGATAGTGTCTTCCTTGATCTTGAGAATGTAGTATAACTCATTTAGTTTTTTAATGCCAATTATTATTGTAGATTAACTTTACATGAATCACTTCCAATAGAATGACATGTTATTGTATTGCGCTTAAACATAATCTATCAAGGATTAAATATATCAAAGAAGGATAGATGCTGTTTAGATAGATCTTCATTGATCCCGTGGGGGGGGGGGGGGGGGATTTAGCTTTCTGTAGTTTAAAACACAGGACAGATACAGATAAAGGTTAAAAAATATCTAAGCTTCAAGAATAAATAAAATAATCATAATCTTAATCATATTTAATAATAAGAGGAAGTAAACATGTAGAATGTACAGTACATGAATCAAAAACCAAAGGAGATTTTGGGTGTTGACTGACCAGACCAGCATTGACATGATGTATGAGTTATTAAGACGTGTATATGTACAGTAAATGTAGTCAAAGTGTATGTGAACGATCTATTCCCAGTAACATGGGTAATTAAATACAGTCAATACCCAATGGATAATAAGGAGTATACAATCTATCAATGGTATTAAAAAAAAAGAAAAAACGTACAGTAATATACACCTTACTCTGTCCTCATAGGGACAGTGGCTCTCTGGTGTGGGAGACGATTGAAGAGCCAACAGTTGACTTTAACGAGTTTGTGGACCTCTTTGCCAAAACTGCCGTCAAGGAGAAGAAGAAACCAATATCAGACACAATCAGCAAGTCGAAGGCCAAACAGGTGTGTGTATACATGTACACATGTATTGTATACGCGTGTATGCAACCTATATGCATTTTCGTGTGTCTGTGCGCTTGCGTGCGTCTATTTGTGCAAGTGTGGGTGAGTGGGACCCTGCTCACTCTATCTCTATCTCTTAGCCCCTCTGACTTAATTATGATCAGCCTCGTCCCACCTCAGTCTTTGTTTGACTCCCAGTCCGCTGACTCCCAGTCCCGCTGACTCCCAGTCCCGCTGACTCCCAGTCCCACTGCCTCTCAGTCCCTCTGACTCCCAGTCCTACTGACTCCCAGTCCCTCTGACTGACTGACGGGAGGAACTGCTGTAGCCAGACAGTTATTATGTGGTGTGAGTTCTGGCTCCTAGCCGGCTACCCCTCCAACCTGACCATCCACTGGTGGCGTGGAGCCAGTGGCTCGCGTGCGGCGAGGTAACCTCACGATGGTGATGACTGTCAAGAGAGAGAAGACGGAGGGAAAAAAGAGGAGGGAGGCAGGGGAGCAAGTGAGAGGCCCGGGAGCTATAATTGGTGATGCGGTTCCCCCTGTGCTGCTTTCTGAATGACTAAGTTTAACAGTCACACTGTTAGGCCCCCCTCCCTGATGCCCTTTCACCACATCTCTATTCTGGGGGGCGAACATTCAGTGAAAATAGCCGATCTACAAGCTCACAGCGCGTTGCAATGCAACAAGTTGTGAGCTTGTAAATGAGCTGTGAGCTTGTAGTTCTTGGCAAAGTGATTTGGTGTAGAGGGAAATACTAGCGCCCCTAGAATAGAGCCCTGGGGGACCCCAGTCAAGTAAGTAGACTACATAGGGTTTAAGTGGTAACGTCACACTGATATTCTTTCATAGGGGAATCATTTTAATCTCTGGTTTAGGTTATTGACTTGGAAATATATTTAAACATACAGTACAATTTATAATTTAGGCATTGAGTAGGTCTACGCTCTTTTGCAGAGCGATTTACAAAGTGCAAGGTCGAAGTAAGACCCTTTCAAAAACAGGATAAGTGGTCATAGAATTATATTACTAGAAAAACAGCCTGTGTGCTACAAAGTAGCAAGTAGACATCAAACCAGCCTCTATCAAAGTAACATACTTAGTATTTGTGAACGTGTAATCAACATATCTAACGTCTTTCTAAATAGCAATACTAGATAGAGTCTATCTAAATATTCAATTGGTGCATTGACTATTTATGGTTTTAAAGATAATGGGCCTCACTTACGAAACGATCACGATCAGATTTGATCCTAAAGCGATTGTACAAGTATTTCCACGAGCATACTCAGCATAGTCTCATTCATCATTATTGTTATTAGCTGAATTTGTTCCTTGGTACTGTATACACCCATGCTCTGAGACATGAATATGTGTTTGGAAACATGTCTAAAGTCACTTCACACTTGCCAAATCAATTACAGTAGTGCCAAACCTATGCATTTCTCTCCATCTCTTGTCTCTCATTTTTTCTCTCTCCTCTCTCTTTCCCCACGACACGGTCAAGGCAGATGGTCGCCCACCCTAGAGCCTAGGTCTGCCAGTTAAGGGGGAGTTTTTCGTTGCCACTGTCGCAAAAATTGCTTGCTCAGGGTGGGACAATGTTGGGTCTCAGCTCTATATGTAGTGTCTTGACTTGTTGTGGTTTGGCACTATAATAAAATGTTATTGAATTTGATACATACTAACTATTAGGTGCAGTAGTGTGGAGGTCACTTGCTACTTTTTCAAGATGAAGATGGGCAGTTAGGCCAAACCTTCTATATACCTTATCCATCCATCTTCAACCACTTATCTGAATTCAGTCGCAGAGGTAGCTGATCCTGACGCAATCCCTGGCCAGTGTGGAGATATAATCCCTCCACATGGTCCTTCTTCTGCCCGTAGCCTCTTCCCAGCTGGACATGCCTGGAAAAGCTCTCTACCATGCCCGAACCACCCCAACTGGCTTCCTTCTACGCAAAAGAGCCCTGGTTCTAATCAGAGTCTCTTACAGATGACTGAGCCTCTCACCTTATCCCTAAGGGAGATGCCAGCCACCCTCCTGAGAAAATTGGCTGCTTGTATCCGCAGTCTTGTTCTTTCTCTCATGACCCACAGTTAATAGTAGGAATGAAGATTGACCAGTAGATCAAGAGCTCTCTTTTTGTCACAATGGTGCGGTACAGCGAACACAGTCCCACTGCCGCTGCTCAGATTCACTGGCTGATCTTCCATCCTCCCCTCATTCGAGAACAACTCATACTAGAGATAATTAAACTTCTACGCTTGAGGTAAGGACTCATTCCCTACCTGGAATGAGCAATCCACCGGTTTCCTGCCGAGAACCATGGCCTCAGATTTAGAGACGCTGAACCTCATCTCATGGCGGCTTCACACTCAGCTGCTGCAAATTGATCCAGCGAGTGCTGAAGGTCACAACACACACACACGCACGCACGCACGCACGCACGCACGCACGCACGCACGCACGCACGCACGCACGCACGCACGCACGCACACACACACACACACACACACACACACACACACACACACACACACACACACACACACACACACACACACACACACACACACACACACACACACACACACAACACTTATACCAGCACATATCTTTGTTGTGCATTGACATGAAAACATAATGTTACTTACAAATGCCATCAAGCGCTGTTCTATTTTGGTGCTTTCCCCTTTTTGTTTTCTTAGGCAGAACAAATTGCTCCTCAGGGGTTTGTTTTTCACATGCGATTCGGAGCCGTATAGGATTGCTGAAAATCCATATTGGCCCGACGTTGAAAACAAAGTATTACTGGCATGACTGACACATGCGATCAGAAAGAAACACGCACGCATGCAAGATCAATCGATGATTGACTTGACTTAAAGGATTTCTTTAAACCAAAAACCTCAAAACACACATGGCTTTCATGAGAGCGTATGAAAATGCTGTGTTTGTCATTGCGTTTGGACTTGTTTTGTTTTCTTGAAACACCATTACTGAAAGGAAGATGTTTGCCGCTGAATAATTAGATATTTCAATAGATTCAGTGGTTTGCGCGTCCATCTGTGTTTTATTGTTGGATAATCCCACTGACATACTGCAAGGGCAGTCTTGTTTTAAATTCAATTTGAAATGTGTGTAACTTGCAGATGTGTATGTGTATGTAAGCTGTATAAATCCATACTTGTATGAGACCCTGTGTCCTTCCCCAAAACAAACTAAACTCAACTCTGGGTTATGTAATTTAAGTTTTTTTTATAACAGAGGAGCCAACTGATAAAATATGATTGATGACTCGCTTTTCCAACTGACGCATACACAGTCAGTCTGTCAGAGGCACGTTGGGGGAAGCCGTCCTAGCGTCATATCTCGACAGGCCTTGTCTCCCCATGTTGTGGCGCAGCCAGGAGAGACAGAGACAGTTGGCTCGGTGATATAACTTCCTGTGTGTGTTTGGGAGTCCTGTGGTCTGTGTGATCTGGGCTCAGTGGAATCAGTCTGTCTGGATAGCGGTGGGCTATAGGGTTTCCCAACCCTGTTCCCCCACACTTCTTTACTATACAGTAAAATCCTGAGTGTTAATTTGACTATGAGAGTGTCCAAATGTGACCATTTATGGTTATATTTGTACACTGTTGGAGATACAAAGGGATACATGAACATTGGCGATTTTACTGTGTGCTGGGCACTGCCTCCACTGCTTACTCAGCCCATCTGTGGTCCGCTCTTGAATACAACTTACCATGTATGATAACAAGTCGGACTTATTATTTGACCCTTGGCTGTTTTGACAGGTAAATGCTGTTATTATTCAACAAACGTTTCTTAATTGTAGCTCAAGTTTTAGTGGCTGTTGCTTTTAGAATATTAGTAGCTTCTTTTTTGTGCTATTATTGCTGTATCAGTAGGCTGTTTTTGAGTGCTCCTTTAGGGAATAGGGTTTTTCCTCCCCCCCCCCCCCTTTTTTTTTGCCAATTGCAGTCACATGGAACATAATGTAAACATGCTCATTGAGAACGTCTCCTCCACATGATATGCATTATCAGTGCCAGGGACTGAACCCATTGAATTACCCTGTTTGGTAAATAAGCGTCTAGTTGTCTGTTAGATCTGGAAGTTTCAAATCAACCCACTGAAAGATGATGGATGTGGAGAATTGCAGAGAGACGGGGGAAATTGTCAATCACAATAATCCGACCAGACAGGATTGTAATTTGCATAATGTTTGTGGGTGAATTGGCAAAAGTTCTCTTCCCATGAAAGGGGAAAAAAAGATAAAGGAGATTGGGGTTCATGTTTTTGACCCATTCAATAGTTTAATCTGTGTGTGTGTGTGTGTGTGTGTGTGTGTGTGTGTGTGTGTGTGTGTGTGTGTGTGTGTGTGTGTGTGTGTGTGTGTGTGTGTGTGTGTGTGTGTGTGTGTGTGTGTGTGTGTGCGCGCTGTACATGGTAAAGCAGTAGTCCTCAGTATTGCTGTCTCTCTCTTTCTATATATATACTATATATATATACTCTGTGTATACATACATACATACATACATACATACATACATACATACATACATACATACATACATACATACATACATACATACATACATACATACATACTGTACATACATACATACACACATGTTAATGTTCCTATCTCTCTTTCTCAGGTGGTGAAGCTGTTGAATAATAAGCGTTCCCAGAATGTGGGAATTCTGATGTCCAGTATCCATCTAGACATGAAGGACATCCAGAATTGCAAGTGTGATTTTATTCTTTATCTGCTTTCCATGAAGTTGTATTAAGTGAGTAACATAAAATAGCGGTATACATTGAATTTCTATGGAATATACTGACTGTATTGCTGGGGCTGAAAGTGTCCTCTGGCCATAATAACGTAGTTAGTTAAATTATAGATAGCACAGAGATATTACATAGCTCTCTTCGTTTTTCTTTTCATTTTACACAACGATTCCCCATCCTATCACAGTTCTCTTTGTCCTTCTGTGACGTGTTGTCACCATCTTGTCTAAATGGCGTTGTTAAAAGTGATGTCATTCAGATGTTGACGGGAATGGACTCTCTCTTCCTGTTTTAGTTACCCTCTGATTGCTCTCCAATCTTAATCCCTCATCCATGCGTCTAAACAGCCCTTCCTCAGATCCCCTCCATTCCTTTCGTACTGGGGGGGGGGGGTCTTGTCTACGTCTTCAAACCTTTATTGCCACAGCTGAGACGGCTATGTGGAATGTTTGCCACAAAACCCAAGCTGTGCGACATGCGCTTGTACCATATAAACACATGAAGTGGTATTGAGGATGTTTCTTGTGTATTGTGCCTTCAAAGTGGAGTTGAATTCTGTCTCCCCTCTCTTCTGGCCAATCCCTATCGGCCCTCCGCGCATTCATCTCAGGTCACGGGGGAGAGAGGGAGAACGAGTGAGGGCAGGCGAGGGCCACTCTCATCAGCGCTGTCATTCGTCTCCTATGTTAGGACAGTCTTTGCCATACTGCATAATTACCACTGATTGGAAACGGCACTATATCACGTCACAGTGTGATATACGCCGCCAAGAGGAACCCCTGTACACTACAGGGATGTCCTCTGGTGAAACCCCTCACCTCTTCCTTCCATCACTGCAAGAAGATGAACCCATATGGCGACAAAGGATCGCTTTGAATCTTCTCGACATTTTCCTGTCTCCTGAGTGACTGAATGAAGAAACCCTAGTGCCATATCTTTGACCAAAAAGACAAAAGTCCCCAAAAGTTGTAAACAACATAATAGATTGGTGTCGCGTTAGAAAATCTATTGTTTTCCTTTCTTAGAAACAATCATTCATAATAATGCCCTGGGCCGTTTAGAGGTTTTAGGCTAATGCTGTGAGTCAGAGAACAATGTGTTTGCGAAACGGGGGAGGATGCATTCTTGATTTCATCCCTCGTCACATCCAATCCAGTGAATCATTGCTTTATTTATCCCCTTGATTTCAAGTGTGCAGACAATGACTAACGAGACGTTGGCCGGCTCACTCCATCCACAGATATATAAAATATATACATTCTGAATCACTGATTTGGATCTTGTCGTTTTTTTTGTTTTTGTTGGTTTTTTTATGACCTTCTAATCGCCTAGAGAGGAGTCGTCAGTCTTTATTTTCCTCACAGCTGCTGTTGTTTGTCGTCCTCGGTCTTGGCACCCTACGCGCCCGGCGTTTCATAAGACACTTCCCGTGTGGTGTCTGCTTCCTGTGAGGACTTGGTGAACGTCGGTCACTGCGTTAGCAACTGCGTGGTTGTAGGCGCCATCCGGGGGCTGGAGTGCGGTGACAGGAGGCGTAGATGCTGGCAGATGGATTTTGGGGTTTTCGGTCGTGAGAGGACTGTCTTGAAGTGATGATACATCTTTCTCTCTCTCTCACACACACACACACACACACACACACACACACACACACACACACACACACACACACACACACACACACACACACACACACACACACACACACACACACACACACACACACACACACACACACACACACACACACACACACACACACACACACACATCTCCCCTCAACGACTAGCCAAACATCCAGCTAGCCTCTGGTTGAGTCAGTAATGAGAACCAAATGACTAAAGTTACCAGAGCGGAGTGCAGCGAGAGAGAGAATGATACAGAGAGAGAGAGAGGGGTGGGGGGGAGGAGATGCAGGGGCAGAAAATGAACAGAGGAGCGAAAGACGACGATGTGAGTGAAAGAGAAAACGAGTGGAAAAGGAGAGGGAAGACGGAGGGTTATTATTTCTGTGGTGGCTGTGGAAGGGGAGAGAGAGTGTCAGCAGGGTTAGAGGGTGACAGGAGAAAACAGAGAAGGGGGAGATGAGGTTGCCCTTGTGGTAGCTGCAGTGGAGAAAAGGAGCACGAAAGGGGGGAGGGGGGTGTTAGAGGATGACACGGAGAGAAGGAATGGAGGATTTATTGTCAACAAATACCTAGCAAGGAAAACAATGTTGAAAGTAGTTGTCGGTCAAAGTAAAATACCTTGTTAAAATGACACGATCATAACTCAGTGGGACTGTTTGTTTTCTTTTTGTGGTTTGCGGACTCATTCAGCAACCGATGGCCTATAATCTCATTGTGTACCCCGTTTCAACACTTCTGTAATATTGTATAAGTACAGTAAAGATGAGATCCAGCCTCAGCTCATTTATGCAGTATACTCTATAGCCCACTGGTTCTCAACGTCGGGTGCGGGGACCACTTCCCGTGGTCCAAATGGACCCTTGCGGGTCTGTAACTCTGAGAGTGTACAATTGTACCTTTATGGGTCCATTCGGTTCCATTTGTACACTCTACAAGTTAAATTAAGATTGAGGATTTTACAGTGTAGATTGGGGTCCCAGAGATAAATATTTATATCAAATGGGCCGTGGCCTAGTGCATACTTTGTCTACTCGGGGGTCCTTGAATGGTATAGCCCAATGATGACAGTCCCCAAATTACTGAATGCTCTATGCAGCTAAGACTTTGTATCTCAATTTTGGAAAAACAAAATTATAACAGTTTTTATGAATCCTATGTTTATAGTGCATTATAATCTGCTCATAACACTGTATAATTATAGTTACTTATAAGCACTCATAATATATAAGCATTAATAAAGCTTTACAACGATAATCATAAGGCATTATAAAGCATTTTATAATAACTTATAAGGATCATAGTATCAGTCGAAACGTCACTGATTCTTTTGGTGCAATAAAGCATCTGTCGCATTGGAGCCCTTAGTGTGCGAGCGTTTATTTATTCTTCTCTATACTGTTCGTCGCTCAGCACCTGCCCAAAGTCGGGTTGGGGATGTGCATGTCGGTTCTCTCTCTTCCCAAAATAAATCTAGTCATGTAATGAGAAACGGAATAATTACAAAAAACGACATGGGATTGCGAGACTGCGAGACCACACTGAATCCATTACTCCATGTTCTCTTATCCCTTTGAGATTACACACACACACACACACACACACACACACACACACACACACACACACACACACACACACACACACACACACACACACACACACACACACACACACACTCACTCTTGTACAGTATGTCAACAGCAAATCAGTAGATCAAAACAGTGCAAGCAATTTGGACACCCACTGCATGGTGAGACACAGACATGCTCTAGGTGTGGAGAGCTCCGTCGGGTGATTGTGCGTACAAGCAACACCTCGGCCTCAACACTGCAGACCCCCGGGGCTCTGTTTGTCTTTAAACATTTACTTTCAAAGGATTAATGCTCGCGGGCGCCAGGTCCTCGCGCCGAGACAAAAAGGCGACACCAGGAATTCAAACACGGGAGTTCAAACACGGCTCATTGTTACCTTTTGACATAATGTCTAAGGCCCTGCGTGTTTATGTTTTAGTTTCTGGCCTCTCGCTATGCTATCACTGAGAGGGCCGATAACTGTATAACTCATGGCAGACGTTGTATTAAATGACTTGTGAGAATTGAACCCTTGTGTCATTGAACATTCAAAATGTCATTCTGCTACAGTTTGTTTGAGCCAACACGTGTGTTATGATCTAGCGGTTAACAATTTAAAGTTTAATGTGCTGGTTTCATGTCTTATATGTTGTATGTAAATGTTGTTAACCACATGAACCGTATTCTGGGGGCGAACATTTCACGAAAATAGCCGATCTACAAGCTCACAACTCATTTTGAGCTTATAGTCTATTTTCTAAGAGATTTGATGTGGAGGGAAAAAGAAGCGTACCAAGTGCAGAGGCCTGGGGGGGCCCCTGTTCAACTAAGTATGGTTAAATGGATGGCTGCAAAGAAATGTCACCTCATAGCGTTAACTCTTTTCTCTGTCATTCTCTATAGCCATCCTAAATATGGACAATGCCGTAGTTGACCTGGAGACTCTGCAGTCCCTTTATGACAATGTAAGTATAAAGGAGTCGGAGTCATATTCTACTTATGGTTAATAGATTCAAACAAAAAGACAACACAAGACCTCATACACTTTTAAACATGTGGGCTAATGTGGACAATAGACAGTGAAAATGATGAATGTGAACTTGTTCTGAAATAAATCTGCAAGAATTTCTAGCCAGCGCAGAATCATGTTTGTAGATGCTGTTGAGCAACAAGGCTGATATTTACCATCCCACGTATCAACAGTGACAGGATAGACCAACAGACCCATTTTATCTGGGCCAACTTTACGTTATTTTCACTGCGTGGTTTTGTATTAAAACTATTATTTTGGAACCGTTTGCTTGCGACAAATAGCATGATTTATGGTTACACATTTCATGCCATATATGAATAACAGGCAATCATTTTATTATATAATGAAAGCTGAGATGCAGCTCAATAGGCCCCGATATCAACAAAACAGCAAAAAAATCATTCAACAGCAATTACTTCTGTTTCTCTTGGCACTTTACCGGCCATAAACTGCGCACAACGCAAATCCCATCCATCAAAAAAAATACCTTTCCAAGATCACGGAAAGGTGAACTTTTGTATACAGTCCGGGGGGAGAAAAGAAACCCTCCCGTTATTAATTAAAGGAAATTAAGCCGTGTCTACAACATGTTGCTAGATGCGTTTCACAGTGGGGCTGTCGGTTGGAGGGCAAGCTTGTCTGTGAACATGCCTCGCTATCTGGAGTTCATATTCCATGTGTTCCACTTGAAAGGGTGTGCAAAAGGAAGTGTGTATTAGATACCAAAACAAACAGGCGAACCACAAACCCTACTGGTATGTGTGCTGTTTGGCGACAGAGTGAGTCCTGTCTATGTCTGTCTGTTGGCCTGGAAGCAGAGATCTCTGCACAGTAAACATGTACAGTACTGTACACTTCATGCTGAATCTGATCTGAGCTGTGATACCCTGCATACTGTACAGCGGAACAGGAGAGAGGAAAGCCCTCACATTTGCGGGCACCGCTCTTCTCAAAAGTGCCGGTGTGGCTTTGAAAAGACAGAGAGAGAGAAAAAAAAGCCTGGCATATCTGGATATCAGGTTAAAGCTACGCCAAGCGGAATGACCGCATTCTACTGTATAACATTAGCATGAAATGAATTACGGAGCTGTCATCACTGCCTCACAATATGACTCCATTTTGGCTTCGAGGGGCTCCCTCCTCCCTGTATACAGTAAATACATATTCATCAAACTTCACCGATAGGAAACCTCCACCACTCGGTGGAAACGCTTCAAGACCCGTGCAACGTTCACGTCAATAAATAACGGGACATGAAAAGGGGCATGTTTTCCCCATTTCGTCCATGATATGGCCTTAAGATGCTATGAAATTCCTGCGAATGGCTTTTTGGCATGGCTACAGAGGACAGGCTTGGACCTTTGGCTGCCAGAGCCATATTAATAATGTTCATCATGGGAATGAGTCGGAGACTTGAGACATGCTGCAGTTATGAACCAATGTGTCATAACTGAGGATCAAAAGACGCATAACCTCTCCACTCAGCCCCCTCTCCTCTCACACTCTCCCCCTTCTAACTCTCCTCTCTCTCTCTCTCTCTCTCTCCCCTCATAGCCTTGGGCTGTGTTATTGAGTCAGGGAGCCAAATTGTTTCTCTTTTGTATTGCGAGTCTCCATCCTGTCTGTGGGTCTCCAGCCCCCTAAACCACAGTTGGCAGCACAACCAGCCTGTCTTTAGGAATGAGAGGGGCTTCTAATGGTTACACCCTCACTTACTGTTTTAAAAGCAAAGATCACACACTCTTTCTCCATCTCCCTCTCTCACTCTCTGTCTCTGTGTTTCTCTCAAGCTCATATACAGACAAACAAACATCTAGGAACAGAGTGCAGGGTGCAAGTGCATGAATTAATGATATAATAAGCACACCCACACATACACATGTGCATAGTGCATATATGCGTGCGTGAGTGAGTGAGTGCGTGCGTGAGTGTGTGCACGCACGTGTGCGTGTGCAGACAAACACAGTGGGGTCATTCCCAATGTCGCAGTGAGAGATGGGGCCGCCCAGTCTGTGAGCAGTGGGGTTAGAACCACTCCTGTTCTTTGAACAGAAAGCCACAGCCTGTTAAGGGGTCATAGTGATAGTGGCATGCCACTCCCTCCCGTATAATGTCACAAAGCAGACTTCTGATACTCTGAAGTTCAGAGACTCCCTTCTGCTGACAGTAGCCAAATGTCGTCCTGGAGGTTGTCTAAGCCTAAGCCTTTCGTCATACAACCATGTCACTCGTCAAAAAGAACCAATTTACGTGTAAAATTCGTGGTGCCATATGTGGCCTTTCTCACTTGAAAATCAGGTATTTATTTTCTCCAGGTGACACAAGAGCGTCTACTGTCCAGCATATTGTGTTATTACAGCAAAAAAAATGATTTTGCGAAAATATGTCAGGTTCAAGGTTGTACCTTATACTTGTGCAGGTACATTAGAGTAAAACTTATTTTGGTTTGGCTTCCTTCAGACAATGCAGCATCATAACTCTCCTACCTTGATAGGGGAAACAACTGAATATGAGATTGAGAAAGCAGTCCTGGGGGGGAATGTACATTCTGAGTAAGCACATGTATGATGGTGAATTACAATCTATAAATTTACCATTAGAACCGCGTCCTCCCACCCCCTAAAAACAAACTACCCTGTACTGTAAATTACTTGCATAAATATGGTAAATGGACTGCATCTCTCCACTGCACTTTATAATGTATTTTACATTCACCATTCACACAGCGACATCAGAGCAGTTAGGGTTCAGTGTCTTATTCAGGGACAATTCGACATGCAGCCAGGAGGAGCCGGGGATCGAACCCGGGGATCGAACCCGGGGATCGAACCCGGGGATCGAACCCGGGGATCGAACCCGGGAACCTTCCGATTACAAGTCGGGCCGCTCTACCTCCTGAGTCACTGTAAATAGTAGGCTCATGCTGTTGGGCTTTGCCAGAGCCATGTCTGACTGTTTATGACACAGAACTCCGAGCACAATTTGTTCTTTGGAAAATACAGCATCGGCAACACAATGAAAATGGCAGAAATGTTGTTTCAGTGAAAATCTGAGTGACACAAATAATGATTAAGTCCTGGCTGGACCTGTTTAGCCCTGTAGTGGAAACCAGGCTAATGAATACCACTTGGCCTATTGGTCAGAATGCTCAAACCCTGGCATCGCAAATATCAGCGCATTTGATATTCCACACGGGACCGTATTTCTCATGCTAACAACCAAGGCAACATGCCCCAGCAATTCAAAGATCACACGCTAATGCCTACTTGTCCCCAATTACACCGCACATTTCTGAGCCCTCTGCTGCTGCCCTTTGAGAAGTATCTGCTTTGTGTTAAATGTATTTACACTTGAAACCAACTCGGGACAAGGCGAAACGGAGCTTGCCCTCGTCGACAGAAGGCAGTGGTGTGTAGAATACTAATCGGCCCCTCAGCTCGTTTGATGCTGCCGTTTGATGTTGTCCAAGAAGCCATGCCGGGGCCAGAACTCAGAGAGAAAGACAGTGGGAATGGCTTTGCTCTCTAAGACTTGTGCTTCAGGCTCTATGTGGATTCTGGAGGGAGTTTATACTGTACGTTCTCTTCTCTGGATGGTTTTATGGCTCTGCCAGTCCACGTCAGATGCATTATTATAACAGCCATTGTCTTTGCCTGTTGTGAAACGAAAGGGCATTTCTGGCCTGTGTTTCTTTCAAACCACCTTGTATAAGACTGTGGTGCAGAGTCTGACAGCGGGGTAACGAGGAGGAATGTGGCATGGCCAAACGAGTATGCAGTACAATACTGCACTTTGCTTCTTATTCCATACTGTTAATGGAATCCCCATGCCGGATGGCATAAAGTGGAGTTAAGTGAGAATACTACTCAGTGAGTTTCCTTTGGCTTGTGTTAAGTATCGGAGAACCATGGTTCTCTGAATGATGTTGAATGCCACAGGTTTGAGCATTGCAAAACATCATTAGGATGAATCAACACACAGTGACTGGATTTTTTTTTTGGAACCATATACTATTTGTTTAATTTATATATCCAAATGATCTACAAAGTAACTATTTGAGCCTTATTTTATACTTTGTTGTACGACAGTGTTATTTTTGCAAAACAGACGTTATAAGCTCACAACGCATCGCAAGCTTGTAGATCGCCTAAGTTATTAAAGTTCAGCTTAAAGCTCTCTCCTTTAATAAATAATTGTTCAATCTATTTGGACCATGGAGTCAGGTTACATAATACTGACTAGAATCTTCACCATGGTTGAAGACATATCTTATCTTCATAACGATATTCACATTTTTAATGCTCTTTAGCATCTTATCCATTAAGCTGTGGTAGAGAAAAGACAGGCAGTAGATACACAGTAGATCAGAAGCAAGCACAGAAGTTAAACTGGCTCAGGAGTGATAGTAGCTGCTAAACCATGTTTGGAATCTAAGAACAAGAACAAATGACATTTATAAATAAAATTCATATTTTTTCGCGCCCAGGCCGGTCAGGGGGCAACGGACAGACTCGAGCCGGGCACCGTTGGATGCGCCTTGCCAGCCCGTATCCAACGTTCGGGCGCTAATGCCGCTTTAAGCTGAAAAGCGTAGATCTACAAGCACCGGCCAGCGAAAGCTGGCTGTGTCCGCTCTGAGGAGCGCTGTGTCCGGCCACTGTGGACCAGATTGTATGGTAGCACACTAGCATTGCATCACTTGCTAACTTCTATATGCTAAAGCTATACAAGCACACATACCTGTGATATAATTTATTTTTGAAGGCATGCAGACGATATTCCCACATCTCATGACATCGTTGCTGTTATTATCCTGTTCAGTGAAATTTGCAACTTCTAACTTACGGCACTCTGCCTGCCATAACGAAATCTCTGGCCGCCCCTCCAGAGCATGGAAACTATCTGACCGCCCCTCCAGAGCATGGGAACTTGGGAAGCGATAGCGAACCAATCATCAAAAAGGTGAAACTGCCACATTTCGGATAAGCGCCCTTTTTTGAGAAGAAACTCCCCTTTCTTGCCGGCTAAATGTAGGACTGGTTACCCAGGTCAAACACACGATGGGACAAATCAGCAAAATTTCGGCTTCAGTTCTCTGATTTCTACTTGGAATTATTATTATTGATTCAGCTGATCTAAAACAATAGTCAAACTTGAAGAAAGGAATAGTTTTCTTCAAGTTATCACAGTATTTCTCATCATCTTTTTAATGTTAAAACCAGATTTTCATCAAGTTGCAGTGATAAATTGCCTCAATGAAATGTGTGTATGTAGGCTAAAGGTGGTGAGCCTGTGTCACACTCACCATAGAAACACTTGCACTGCAGTACACCTTGACATTGATATATTCTGCTCAATATGCCGTAAAGAAAGACTATTTGAACTTTCACAGAGAGCCCAAGAGGATGAAAAGGACAAGATTGAGAAGCACATTCAGTTGTCCAAAGGCAGTGAAGACGCCAAGCCACTGGACAAGCCTGAGCAGTAAGAGTGAATCTATTCACAGGAACAGAATCATCAGATCAAAACTCTCTAATTTCATGGGGGTTTCGAGATGCGTATCCCAGATGTTCAGTGGTTGACGGGTCTTGTCATCTCGTCTTCAGGTTTCTCTTCCAGTTGTCCCAAATCCCCAACTTCTCCGAACGGGTGTTCTGCATCCTGTTTCAGTCGACCTTCTCTGAGTGCATCTCCTCTGTTCTCCGCAAGCTAGAAGTCCTGCAGAGAGTTTGCAAGGTGATCCGAGGCCTGGTGTTCTCCTACTATTGCATTCTGTCACGCACTTCTGTCCTCCTCTCTTCCCGTTGTTGTAATATAGACATCAGTGTTGCCTCTCACCTGTGTGCATGCGTGCATGCATGTATGTGTTTGTGCACGCGCCGCGTGTGGGTGTGCGCGAGCGTGTGGGTGTGTGCGTGCGCGTGTTTGTGTGTGTACCAGATTCTTCAGGGCAGTACGTGCGTGATGCAGGTGCTGGGCCTGGTGCTGGCGTTTGGAAACTTCATGAACGGAGGGAACCGCTCTCGAGGCCAGGCGGACGGCTTCAGCCTGGACATCCTGCCAAAACTGAAGGACGTCAAAAGCAGTGTGAGTGCTCTTGTCTATTAGAACGAGCATGAAACAACGCTGTTCACACTGAAGGGAAATACATTATTTTCTAATCTTATTCAAAAGGCCATTGAACAGCATCTGTACGGATGTGACTCAAAGGATGTCAGGGTTGGTGTGGATAGTCTAGTCAGAGCAATCACAAGCTCATGATGTTCATTTAAATCAGATTTATTTCAAAGACCATTCAACAGCAGCTGTAGGAATTAGTTCTTTAGCTGTATAAGTCAGTAAGTTGGCAAAATGTGTACGGTACTGTCATAGTGAAGGAAATAAGAGACCTTTCAGGGGATGTAGAAAGTCACTCAATAAATGACTTGGATTAGGTTATGCTCGTATTTATGAATTAGTGGGTTGAGACCCAAAAGTGAGTTGTTAGAAGTTCTGACTGCACTGCCGACAACAGCAATTTAACCTCTTAGAAGCCCCATGTTATTTGTTGTACGTCAGTAGTAAAAATAGCTGATCTACATGCTCACTAAATGTGATTGCAACGCAATGCGTTGTCAGCTTATAGATCTACTATTTTCACCAAATGTTTACCTATTTTCAAAGAATGCTGGGGTTCATATGGTTAAGAAAATATTTGTTACTTAACCACTTAAACCCCAGCATCGGTATTGTGGGGAAAGCTTTCACTGAAAATAGCAGATCGACAAGCTCACAACGCAACGCGTAGCATCGCATTGTGAGCTTGTCGATCGGCTATTTTCAGTGAAAGCTTTCCCCACAATAACAGAAAATACACTAGTATTGAGCCCTGAGGGACTCCAGTTACCCATATGGGGTTTAAGTGGTTAAAGGACCATACCAGTGGTCTGGCATGTATAGTATGACTCAGGGTATATTTGACATTTTCTAAAGCCGTGGTTGGTTAGATTTTCGAGGAATCCATTGGATTGCATTCATTTCACTGTGGTACGAAAATCTACTTGCAGAGACTTGAGTGTTGCTCGAGATAGGTAATCCATCACACTAAATATCATCGTGCGGTTATTTTCTATGTCAAAGTTACATCAAGTTACATTACATCATTGCGTTTTAAAGCATGTTAAAGCACAGGTTGATTTGAAAAGTATAGCTGAAAACAGCCCCGGGAGAAGAATAGATAAATAATCATAATTGAATCCTGATTTCATGGCCAATTAAAAATGTGAATTTCTGTGTGAGAACTACATGTTGGCTGTTCATGTAAACATTCTAATTATTGGAGAGTGGATATGGTTTATCTACTTCTCAAACACCTTTAACATCTGACTATAATGTAAGTAATGTTAAGTAGTGTTGTAGGGTGAAGGTTCTTCTTGTTATACTGATATAAGTTCAACTTTACTTCAGGTCAAAGAAACTGATCCTACGTCAGCAACTCGTACACAGGGAACTTAACCCCCAGAACACCAGAAGGCCACAACTTTGCAGCTTTGTCCCCTTTCCATAATACAAATGCCGGTCACAACGTGCCATCTGTGCCGCCATATAAGGATGCAGTGGTTTGTGTGTTTTTTTTGTTTTTTTTTCGCCAGTGGTGGAATGCGTAAGGTACCCATAAAGAACCACAAACTTTCCACCGGCTCTAAGTTATGACAGCCAGCCCAACACAGTTGTGCTTGATGCATTACCCTGTGTTGTGTTATGATTTATCCCCATCTCAGAACACTGTCTTTTGTACACGTTCGCCTCTGCACCCGTCCTGCTAAAAAAAGAAAAAGAGATTAAAAAAAAAACACGATTAGATTAATAAATAAAGGGATTTTGGTTTGTTTATTTGGAACTTTTTTCTTTCTTTCTTTCAGGATAACTCCCAGAGTCTTTTGTCTTACATCGTTGCTTACTATCTAAGGCACTTTGATGAGGTATGTTTTGGTTCCTGTTTATTTGAATCACTTTTCTGTTTCACTCTGATTTGCTTAGAAATCCTTCCAGGCCCCTCTTTTCATCTCCTCTCTTGCCAGAGGATACCGTGGCTTATCCTTTATCAAATTATTTATTTTCCCTTTCCTCATCTGCAGCAGACAAATCTCTCTCTCTCTCTCTCTCTCTCTCTCTCTCTCTCTCTCTCTCTCTCTCTCTCTCTCTCTCTGTCTCTCTCTCTCTCTCTCTCTCTCTCTCTCTCTCTCTCTCTCTCTCTCTCTCTCTCTCTCTCTCTCTCTCTCCCTCTCTCCCTCTCTCCCTCTCTCTCTTTCTCTTGCTCTGTCTCTCCACCTCTCCTGGATTATGTCTGGGTTCATTCAAACCTGCAGTCTGTTCACTGGCACAGCATCCAAAGGAGCGCTAGTGTAAATAATTAGGTTCGCCAGATGAGATGAACTCAGTGGAGAGCAGCCTGCCAAAGTCAACCTGCAACACACGGCCTTAGCACTCCTAATGGCTTCGTAGGAACATTGATGGACAGTAGGATATGTGCGCTTTGATTGGCCGGGCTCCCCACCCGCCAATGGTCGTTAACCTCAATTCAGCCTTATCTTATTAAGGATTGTTTGGACTGTCAATAAGCAGACATCCATTATAGTCTCACCTGCTGTATACACTAGAGAGGCCTTCACCTATTTGAGAATGATTGTCTTTGACATGGTGTGTGTGTGTGTGTGTGTGTGTGTGTGTGTGTGTGTGTGTGTGTGTGTGTGTGTGTGTGTGTGTGTGTGTGTGTGTGTGTGTGTGTGTGTGTGTGTGTGTGTGTGTGTGTGTGTGTGTGTGTGTGTGCGCGCGCACGCGCGTTTGCGTGCGTACGTGTGTTCCACCAGGATGCAGGCAGAGAGACCTGCGTCTTCCCTCTCCCTGAGCCCCAGGACCTCTTTCAAGCCTCTCAGATGAAGTTTGAAGACTTTCAGAAAGACCTCCGCAAGCTGAGGAAAGACCACAACGGTATGTCCGTCAAACCAGTATTTTCCTTCCCCTTCTAAAAGCTTTAAACTGTGTATTTACAACACGACTTACCGTGTAGTAAACTTGAATTGACGCCGATTATGACAGGTGTCATATCATGTTTACGACACTGTTACATTGAGCTTTATAACATAAATCCTGCATAATCCACCCAAGTCTCTGCCTCAATGGGAAAAAAAGATCCCACCTCCAAAACATGCCTGGCTATGGCCATGTTTGGATCGGCAGCAAGGGTCAACAGAGAGATAGTCATCTGTTTGTCGTACCTCTGTTTGTCGAACCTAACCAGAACCACATGTGGTTTGTCAGATGTAGACTCCTGTTGGACCGGGCGCGGCTTTTACTGTCCTTATGAAGCAGAGATCAAAATATTACAGGAGCCGCGGGTCAGGCAACTTATTCACTACCATCCGAAGTCCGTTCGAGTTATTCACTTCAGTGGGTGAGGAGCCTCCTAAAGCTCCACAGAGTCACCTCGCTGACCCTGGAAGGTGTGCGTGTGTGTGTGTGTGTGTGTGTGTGTGAGTGTGAGTGTGTGAGAGAGAGTGATATTATATGGATGTTTTGAAGAGAACTCTGGAAAATTCCTCCATGTCTCTCTGGATAAAGCGTGTGTGATCCCTTTGGCTTTAAAACAAATAAAGGCAAAAAAAAGCCCAGTCGGCAGCTAAACTTGGTTTATTTTATGGCACTGTGGCGTGTAAAGCCCTTCGTGCAAACCAACAACCATAATATGCTCATTATGAGCACATCTTCATATTGATTAACATGTAGTATTTTGTTGACGTTTATATAGAATTTGGGCAACTGTGCAGTGTTCAGAGCCCGGGGTGGGTGAGTTTCTGTAAATGCCTATGTATCAGTACTACAAAGAGCTCAGTAGATGTGTGTAAATGCCTGTGTATTCGTACTGCAAGGATCTCAGCAGAGGTGTGTAAATACTTGTGTATCAGTACAACAAGGATCTCAGCAGAAGTGTGTAAATGCCTGTGTATCAGCACTAAAGCTCTGTAGATGTGGAAATCAGATTATGCTCAGAAAAAGCCAAGCTGATCGGTTAAGGCAAAAAAACAAAAAAAAGTTAAGAAAAATCAGCGCAGGTTAATGAATGAGGCCGTGGAGAAATACATGCATTATTCAGTCTCAGCTCACTCAGCACTTCCAACACTTTCCAACCATTCAAGGAACTACAGGTGGTAAAAAGCTAATATACACAGTAAAATCCTCAGTGTTCATTTAACTCTGAGAGAGTACAAATGTAACCAAATGGACTCGAAAGGGTCCATTTGGTTACATTTGGTTACATTTTTACGCTATCAGCGTTACAAATGGATAAATTAACACTAAGGATTTTACTGTGTATATGTTCCGGTGTGTGTGTGTGTGTGTGTGTGTGTGTGTGTGTGTGTGTGTGTGTGTGTGTGTGTGTGTGTGTGTGTGTGTGTGTGTGTGTGTGTGTGTGTGTGTGTGTGTGTGTGTGTGTGTGTGTGTGTGTGTGTGTGTGTGTGTGTGTGTGCGTGCGTGCGTGCGTGCGTGCGCGCGCGCGAGTGCATGTGCGCACGTGTCCATGTGCTCGCAAAACAAAGTGCATACCCATGTGCGAGTGTCTGCATGCTTGCTTTTCGATTGAGAATAATTCCCCAAGCCGGGTCTGTTCTCTATCACATTTTATGTATCTGTACTGCTAAACCAATCAGGTCTCTTATCCGTGTTGTCTCGCCAAATATTGTTTTTCTCCTACTTCAATCAATCATTTGGCTGCTCATTATTTGCAATTCATAAAAATGGAGTGGCCCATGAGGGACACGGACCTGCGTCCGCTTTGCCCCCAGTGGCAGTGGCGCATGATGGCCCTAATACATAAACGCATCATCACATGCTCTAGCTAGCCCATTACCTAGAGAAGCCAGCTGAGTGCTCTAGCAGACGCACTCTTCGATGACAGCTGCCCGAGGGGGGTTCGGATAAGTAGGCGGCCCACAGAAATGTGCTTGGCCAACCTGAAGGACAGTAGCACTGCAGTGGAGCTAGCTTGCTCTGTACCTTCAGAGGAGGTACCATATGGTCTCCCAATTACCATTCACCCAGTCCCCACCTCCTCGTTCCCCATTCCCCATTTCCTTAGCCCCTCGTGGCCCCCTTCGCCTCAGAGGTCTTTAGCATGCGAGTTCTTGATCCATCATGGCCACAGATAGAGCGTGACTCCGGAGTTCTCCAGGGATCAAAGCACGAGCCTACCTCGCTCCTCAGGCCATCTTATGCTGCTTGTGTAGAAGTGGGACGGGTCATTATGCCTTTGCTCTTATTCAGAAGGGTTCAATCAATTAACAGGATGAAATGCCTGTGTGAAGCAAAATATGTCTTCTGATATGGAGTTGTCAGCCATGAAAATGGAGACTCTTAGTTTGATAATAGAATACAAAAAGCCCTATAATTTAATAGATACCAACATTCGTGCTGGATGCAACACTGCTATTGCACCATCAGAAGGATTTTTTTTCTCATGATCTCTTTGGTTATTCTTCCAGCATGCTCGGCTGAAACAGTGAAAGTGTGTACGGTGTCCTCTGAAGAAAACCTGCAACCGTTCAAGCTCAAGATGGACGGGTTTCTGAGCCAAGGTGAGCCTAGTTTCACAATCATAAAACTCAATGACGGTGTTTACATAATATGAATATCCCAATTACTGGGGAAAAAAGCAGGTTATGGCAATAAATTGGTTGAATTATTTACATGTGTTGAATTAATGCAACTATTGTTATAACCAGTTTACATGGTTTTGTCATTAGTAATCAGTTTGTTGTACAGGGAGGCAGGTTTCTTTTTCTGAATTCGGTGCCTTTGTCCTTTCTATCTGGTAATGGTTTACATTTGTGAAAGAAAATATGTTTAAGTGCTTAAGTAAATCAACAGATTGAGCATGCTTACTGCTTATGCTTCCTGCGATTGGGGACCTCACGCACATAAAGATCATTACAATTACAATTGTCCAGAACAAATGTAAATGGCTTGAAGCCAAGTCAACAAATGACAGGGCAATGGTCAAGTAAATAGAGTGCAAAGAAAACAATGAAAGGCATACTGTGTAACATAAATTTTAGTTCTGGTACACTTTTGGGCATACACAAATAAAAATTGTGTTTAATAGTGTTTAGACACATTTGTGTGGAATGGTTATTGTGAAAAGCACACCAGTGAAAGATTATATAAAAACACAAGGATGCCAGGTAAACTTCAAACTATCTAAACAACATGACATCTAGATAACATCCTTCTACCCTAATCGAGGATGACACCCATGGAGTTCGGAGTCAGCGTTGTCCGGGGTCTCACAGCAAACGCGTGCTCCAAATAACTCCACTCTTTGCACACATATTGCTCAGTATTCTGGCTATCAGGCTAGCTGCTTTCCGCACCGTCAACGTACTTGCACAATGTATAGTTTGTATGAAACTCCATTATTATGCAATAATATTCCAGACTAGAACCGGAAGTGGTCTGACGCAATTTACTTCACGAGGAGAACAGCTCTACAAGCTAACAACGCGTCGCGACTCGACACTTTGTTTGCTTGAAGATCTTGTTCTTTTTCCTTAGAACAAGGACTGTCACGCTGTTCCAACGACAAACAAACGGTCAACCCACCACCTGGCTCGCGCTGTGTCGCGCAAATCAGCATTTGAGTCGACAAACCATTCAATTTAGGATCACGATCGCGATGCAACATTACCGAGTGGGCAGACAACCCGACCAGCAACAGGCAGCTGTTGACACACAGTCAGTGGCCAAAGATTAAACCGAGAGCTTGATTAAGAAACTCTGGTGGTTCCAAATCCCGCTGCTTATTTCATATTTACAGCGTGCTGCTGAAGTCTCTCTCTCTCTCTTTCTTTCTCTCTCTCTCTCTCTCTCTCTCTCTCTCTCTCTCTCTCTCTCTCTCTCTCTCTCTCTCTCTCTCTCTCTCTCTCTCTCTGTCTCTCTCTCTCTCTCTTCGAGTGTGTTTGTGTGTGCGGGCGGCGGGGCGCGTGTCAGTTACAAACTCCGTACTCGCCACGTCTCTTATCTCTTCATCCATATAACGTGTGAGTGCGTGTGACAGACAGTTACGAAGTCAGTAGTCGACCCCTGGGGGGGGGGGGGGGGGGAGTTCTGCCAGCCAGCTACATTATTCATTCATTTCATTGATAAGATAGGCCTACAAATCAGCAGGAATCACTGCTGTCATTTCATTTTCTAATAAACATTCATATATAAGGCCAGGAATGTATGCTTTTATTTTACGATATTCTTTAATTCCACTTTCAAATTGCACTATAAATAAAGTGTGGGGTCGCCAAAAGAATTCCCCCATAAAATGTGGTTGTGGTATACAACATTTTTAGAACCCCTGCGGGACTAATCCTATATTAAAATTGGCTTAAGGATGACAGGCGGGTGGTTGGACCAAGCCATCACTCTCATGTCACCATGACTCAGCCATAACCATGTACTCAGGAATTCCCAAAGCAGCTTGTACGCCCAAATATGGAGTGTGTTGTCTAACCTCAATGTGTCATCATGGCATCAGGCACAAACAAATCACTCAGCTCCATATATGCCCACAAAAGGGGCCATGTCCATATATGGCCATATACTAATGACATCAGGGAATGGGATCTCAATTTATACCCATAAAAGGGACAAGGACTGACAGATACATATATGGCCATATCAGTCCGATCGGCGGTGCAACTTGGGCGTGAGTGCCGCATAGCGGCCCGATCTCTAGACGTAAGGGCCACGCAGCGGCCCGAACTTCTAGTTCTTCGAATTTGTGGACAAGCAAACAATATGTCTATCTAAACGGTAAGGTGAACAAGTAAAGATCCTGCAGTGAACAACTAACCAACATACATCCAGGTCGGTTTGGGATCACGCTGTCTCTCCATACATCTCTGCAGTATAACTAGCATCTATCAAAAAAATAGGCAGCAAGAAGTGAGTGCCACTGTAGGGGGTGGGGTAGAGTCTGAAGAGGTGAGTTTTTCTACTACGGTAGAAAATGGGGTCTTCAGGGCTGTAAGTAACATGAACATTTCTATAACTGCTGTATTAAGGCCTTAATCAGGGTATGATCTAATTATTAGATGTACTGTATGTAAACATGCTGAATATAACTGGTCTTATTAGACATTAATGTCACAGATGAAGGCTACGTCTTGTCGAATCATGGAAGATCCCAGAGTTATGTGCCTGTCATTTCAGAATCCCTTAAATGACAAATGCAAAGATGTTAGATATTCATGTCGAGAGGCACCCTGCTGATCTGTATTGTTATACACTTGCCATAATGAATAACTAATACCTCAGAGAGGCCACACAATCCCTCTATGGTGTGAGAGCATCTGAAGTTGGTCATCAATCAACACGCCATAAGTCTTCTGAAGAGTCCGCCTCGCCCTCACTTTCCAAGCCTGTCTCCCATTGCGTCCCTGGGTGATATACACTCTGTTGTTTCCATAGGGATTTCTGTTTACCCCGGGGTGTATTGAATAACTCACAGCTATTGTTTCAAGTTTGTCTACCTGCAGTGATGGATTGCAAACTGCACTTGTAGCTGTGGCTTTTTTATCTTGATCTCTGCCTTATAAAACAAACTCGCATCTCTGGTCTGCCACAGAGGAGGATCCAGGATGGCCGAACGTGAACCCATCTCCATGCAGTTTGAACTGACTGCTGTGGAAAGACCTGAGGGCAAAGGAAGAAAAGTGGTGTTAACTGCGACTTGTACGATGCTCTTCATCTTCACTGAGCGTTGGAGGTCCTGTTCCCATCTTCTCCCGGGACTTTTTGTCCTTTTTTCTGCCTCAGTTTGTTGTCCCGGACTCTTGAAGGCCCCCATTTCCCCCATGTGGTTAATGATACTGTAGGAGAGATTTGGAGGTGCCTCCCTTCTTCACCCTTACTTTCTTTCCATTTCCAAATATCAGGGAATCAAATAAACACCTCGGAGTGAGGCCTCGACCAGGAGGACTGTTAAAACAGGGATGATGTATTAGTGGTGGAATGGAGGAGAGTGGAGAGTGTAGAGTTTATGATGAATCTACCTCCAGAGTACTCCCCCTCTGTCCACCATGCTTGTTTTCCTTTCCACCTACACGGTGTGTTTGTCATCAGTTATCGCCCACTTCTCCCAGATCACTTCAGCAGCCATCATTAAGGCAGGTCCAAGACAGCGTCTCTGCTGCATTTAAATCCCTTGTTGCTCATTGTGTACTTTTATTTATACTATTTAAAGCTGCATTGTGTAATACTGCATGCAGCACCTACTGGTAAGCAAGGGGAAGTACATAACAAGCTGTTGTATTCTCAAACAAGCAAGCTAACAAGGCAACTCTCCCCCTCCCTTGCGTCGCCTCCCCCTGGCTAGCCATTTTCTGTCCATCAAAAAATTAGCGAAACAACTCACAGGCAATGGCAGTCAAAGTGAGACAAACTTAGCTACTACCGGCAGGCTGTTTCGGCAATCAAACAGTTAAAGGGGTAGTTCACCCCCCAAATAACTTTTTTTCTATTGATTACTCACCCCATGGAGCCTTGAATTCATGGATATTTTTTAGTTTTTGTCGCATTCCTTCCTTTATTATTTGATTATAATAAATTTAGCCCCATTGATTCCGGTAGGAGACACAAATGCATTTGTGTCTCCTACCGGAATCAATGGGGACAAATTTATTATAATCAAATTATTGGCTTAGGAATGTGACAAAAACAAAAAAATATCTATGAATTCAAGGCTCCAGATCAGGGATGTCAAACATACGGCCCGCGGGCCGGATCAGGCCCGCTAACTAGTTTAATCCGGCCCGCGAGATGATTTTGCAAAGCATAAAAAAAAAAAAAAAAAACTTTTTTTTTTTTTTTTTTTTTGTGTGCCAAAAATGTTTTAATTGTTTTTTGGCCAAGTCTACACCTGCAACCACACGTAACTTCCACTTTCCTCTTCTTCTTCCTCGTCTTTGTATTGGTATTGTTTGTGTTGGAGCGCCTCAGTGCGGCTGCAGAGTTCATGTGCAACCTCTTCCAGAGAGAGATAGAGACACTAGAAACTCTGCTGGAGACACAAAACAAACTGTGTAGACTTGGCCCTTTGAAATAAAATGTATTTTGGCACACAAAAAAAAAATCTTAACGGTTATCGATTAATTAATCGGTAAGGCCTAACGGTAAACGGTTAATAAAATGTCTCCATTTGGCCATACCTATTTGTGAAGTTTACATTTTCAGAATGTGCTTGTACTAACTAAGACTAAGTAAAGTAAACAAAGAAAACTATCTGAAGTTATTGTTATTATTAGTTATTATGCCATGATTTTACCGGTCCGGTACCGGTCCGGTACCGGTCCGGCCCTCTGGCCCTCTGGCCCTCCTCCATGTGGCCCCTGAGCTAAAATGAGTTTGCCATCCCTGCTCCAGATGGTCAGTAATCAATAGAAAAAAAGTTATTTTGGGGGTGAACTACCCCTTTAAATAGGTTATTATTTTTTGCATGGATAGCGATCATGAATGGCCGCATTTAGAAATAATTGCATAGAATACAGTAGAGGGAATCATGGTTATGGGAGGGGGTGATGAGAGTTTTAAAGAGTAAGGGAGGTTCCAAGGTGTTTCAACAAATCTGGCAGGACTTCTGGGAGAGGCGCCCGCCGGAGGAGCTCCCTCCAGAGGAGCTTACAGTTGGGGTTGGATTTTAGAAAGCGGGGGAAAACAACAACATGGAAGGCCGGCATGTTCACATATTTGTCCGGTAGCGTTATGTCTCAATAAAACCTTTCAGGCCTTGTGATGATCAAAAATATTGCACAATTCCACTTTAACTCTGGATGCATACTGCAGCGTTACTCACGGAAAAGCGCCTCGATGGTGAATTTGTGTTCAGCAATGTGGTCTTTTTCGAATGCAGCAGTGTGTATCTGTCATGTCTACCAAACATCTCACAAGGCCGCTTTCATCTCCACAATCTGACGTTTACAACAATATTGGGATATTGTGATCCACTTCAAAGGTGTAAGACTCAGTTTGTTATGCTTGCTTTAACATAACACGCACAAATGTCATTCTTTGTGTTACGTCGGCTTTGAGGTCCGGCTACATTCAGTTGACTGTGACCAATCTTTTTGAAGGACCCAGCATACGGCCCCCTTTCCAAGTGCTTTTGTATTCAAATGAGAACGTAATGTGGAGCATATGTTCTCCCCGCCGTATCACTCACTGTCCTTGAGTTTCAGTTTTAAAGGAAGTATATAGATGAAAGCATGTCTCCCATCTCTCTCTTTCTCTCTCTCTCTCTCTCTGTCTCTGTCTGTCTCTCTCTCTCTCTCTCTCTCTCTCTCTCTCTCTCTCTCTCTCTCTCTCTCTCTCTCTCTCTCTCTCAGAGAAATATGGGAGCTCTTCCTTTGATGCAAATGATGAGGTTTGTCCTGTGAGAGCACAGTCTAAGCGGTGTAATGTGAACATATGACTCTGAAGGCTCCAGACGGGAATTCTCGGGGTGCCTCTGTTGCGGCGGCAAAAAAAGAACAACAGACAAAAATGTCTTATTTTTGTTATTTCTGTAATTTCCAAAAAAAAGAAGAAAATACAGTAAAAAAAAGAAAACCGGGTTAAATAGTTTCTGGCTCCACAGTTTCGACCACTCCTTGTTTATTTTCTGACCATGAAACCGACCACAGAATAACAGTGGGAGCGGACTTGTTGGAGCTCCGCTGTTTGGTCTAGCTCGATTTTCCCCGCTCGCTTCGCAAATTCTCATGCATGCGATGCTTTGATGGAGCCTCTGTGACTAGCAAGGGAGAGCATTGGCCATGTGATAATCTGTTTCTGATGGACATAAAGATTACTAAGGCTGGTGGCGTACTCGATTTTGTTGCTCACTGATTACCGCCCTAGCCGGGCAGGATGTCAACACCAGTAGGCCGGCTGTTGTCATGGGGCTAATGAGCCAAATAAAGGTTTGTTGAATTCTGTCAGAAGTCATCTACATCAATTGGTTGTGAGGGCTTGTATTTGTATTCGCCTCACAAGAATATTTTTTCCAGTCGAATTTCCTACTGGGACAGTGTCAGGTTTACCAAAAGCGTCTTAGATAACTTTCCAAGAGGGGGGAAAAAAAACATGATCCTAATGTTAAGATAATTTCCAGACAACCTTATCCATTTTATTTTCTAATCTACCGTTATTGATAAGCAGCATATAGGTAGAGGGAGAGAGAGGAGCATTAGCTAGAGAGGGATTTAGTGCCCGGGAACAGCAGAGAAAATTGATGGTCTTGCCGATATGTCAGAAATCCTTAGAAGTGACTCTGGCTTCAATTACACAGAGCCATCAGATATTCCCAGGATAAGAGTGGACCGGAGATCCACGCCAGGAAAGATTCCCTATCCCGTCTGCTGTCATGGCTGTCTTGCTAAGCTATATCGAGGCCATGGGTCAATGCTGATCATTTGACGGTTTGAGGCGGTGGTGGCGGCGGTTTACGTATTGCTGCCGTGAAGGCTGCAGACAAACTGGGAAAGAGTTTAGCGTGAAACCTTTTGACCGTTAAACCGGACGGTGAGTGTATGCAGGTATAAGTCGGCACCGAGTACGACCGTATCAGAAATCGGTATTGTTTTCCCAGAATAAGGAAAGGAAATAAACTAAAGAGCTGGATTGACATGATGACATATCTTTATGGCATTTTAGAGGAAATCTGGAAAATTGGCCGGCGGTTCCCCTCTGGCATTTTCTTGACTGAGTCTGTCACAGTTGACTGCTGTCCTCTTATATCATAATTTATAACACAGTCAAATGATCCTGATGACCCACCGAGATAAGTGCTGGAAACGTCTACTGGTGCGCACCATAGTGCCTCTTTTTTTTCTCCCTCTCTCTCCATCTGCTTCTCTCTCTTCCTTGCTTACACACACACGCACGCACGCACACACGCACGCACGCACGCACGCACGCACGCACGCACACACACACACACACACACACACACACACACACACACACACACACACACACACACACACACACACACACACACACACACACACACACACACACACACACACACACACACACACATTTATCCATTTGATGTAACCCTACACAAAGAGGCACTTGTCCAGCAATCTGCAGTACTCATTTGTCAGTTGTGTAACAGTAGACGATGTGAGACTGAATAACCTGTAGTGGCACATCGCTGACCTTGTTAAAGACTGTTGACATGAGTAAAGCTTCATGTATATGCCATCGTATGGCAGCATTGCTTTGCGAAAATAGCCGATCCACAAGCTTGCAACTTGTCGCATCACGCCGCATTGTGAGTTTGTAGATTGGCTGTTTTGAGTGCGTGACACCACACGATTTGTAAATCAGGCTTAATTCTGCTGTGTCCTATTGTTCAATCAAGAGTCATTCAAGGTTTGATTTGTCACCTACAGTATTCAAACAGTTATGTGCAGTGGAATTTTGGTCTGGCAGAGTCCGCCAGACTATTCTACAAGTAATGTCCAACATATGAACAAGGTATCATACGGTAATAGTAAGGTAATAAAAACGTTATAATAGAAGTAATATTCTGCTAGACGTAATATGTAATTAATAAAGTGTACGTAAACGTAAAAGTTTGCAAAAACAGCATCAGTATACAGTACATAGAGTGACAAGAGTAGGATATACAGTAATATACAATAGACAATTGCAATCAATAGGCTATACGTTATATTATAATTTATAATGTTGTATATATTTCACACCATTTTATCTTATAGTTAAATGAACATTTACAGGTATGCAATTCTGTACTCTAATCAAAATGTCTCCTCCTTTACAGCCAAAACAGAGCTGGAGGCTCGGGAGCAACAGCTGTCCGACACTCAAAAGATGTAAGAGAGTTCTTTATTCCATGGATCTTTCAAAATGCACAAATTATTTGGCATAGAATAATAACACAGATTCAAGGTCTTGACCCCGTTGTACAGCAATAATAAACTTTAACAAATTAATAATATATAATAGCAGCACTGATAAAAAAAGAAAAACGTTTTGTACATAATGTTTGTGTGTGCAGTCTTGATATGCAAAATGTCATGTGCATGTACACGGGTGGCATGATAAGCCTTGAGCTTTGCTAACAATAGAATTAAATGCTTTGCTGACAATAGAATTAAATGCTTGCTCTCTTGAACATATTATGTTCTAAAACGTCACTAAAGATATGTATGCTCTAGCCATTTTGTCAGCGTTTACAGGTCTCCACGGGTTATTTCAGTTACACGGTATATAGGTGGAGGTCGTCACGGAGGGCCGTAAGGTAGACGAGAGGCCCCTTGTGTGGTGTCTGCGTTGTTTATCTAAGCGGAGCTAGAGTAGACAGCCTTGGCTCCAGGCTTCTGTTAACACTGGCTAGGAATGTGTTCCTGTGGCGCACTCCAAACAAAGAGAACCCAACCTGTCCGCTGTATTGATCAACCTCCGAGGGCCACAGCATTTGTCACTTTCACTGGAGCTCGCTCTTATCACACACGCACCGTCACTGCTCAATGTGTTTATCTGCTGTCCCTGTGCCTGTTCACACTGTAAAAAAAAACTGTGTGTTTTAATTCTGAGAGTGGACAAGTGTACACTGAATCCTACCTGTAAGGGTCCATTTGTTTCAACTTGCATCATACTGCATGTGTGCACTGCTTCAAACACAAGACTAACAGCACCCATGCATTTCTACATAGTGGCAGAAGTATATTAATACAACATATATATATATACATATACATATGTTTGTATAACACTTCATTAAAACATATACCAAATCAATTAAATGTTTATCAAAATGGGTATCTTTATTATTTTGCCATTGATTGAAAGTAGTGTTTTGGTCCTCAGAATAATGAAATTGTGATTTACACTTTTAAAACTAATATAACTAATACACCATTATGAAATAAAACATTTTAAAAAACTACTTATTTCCTTAAAACAGATGTTTCATCCATCATATCTGTACCTAAGATAAATTGTTAAACCAGCACCCCTTCAGTATTGAACAGCAACCTATCTGCAGTTTGTTTGTTTGTTTGTTTGTTTGTTTATTTATTTGTTTGTTTATTTATGTATTCATGTATTTATTTATTTATGTATTACTACATAAAGCTATGTACTTACTTACATGTTCAATTCAGGCTGCTCAATTATGTCAACAACTACAACACATCCACTACAACTACATAATGTTAGCTAGTTATAACGATGGATGGACGGTATGTCACAAAGACGTGATAAAAACCATCAGCCAGTCAAGGCTCAGATTGACGGAGGGTATAAAGAAATGTCATGTATTCAATTCAATGCAATTAAAAGAGGCTTTAGTGGTATTGGCATGGGAAACATTATGTTTACATTGCCAAAGCAAGTGTGAAATAAAAACAAGCAAAAACAAATAGCCCTACTAGAATAAAGACATGTGTAAACAGAGCTGTGCAACATTGTAACTTAAAAACTAACTTGAAATATAAAATACAAACAAAACAATTGTGACTGTCCATTTGGAAAGTACATATACATATAAACAAAGATAAATAAAAAATAACAGCAGTTATTGTATTGACTATTAAAGTGTAGTTTTGTGAAAAACGAATTGTGCAAATAACTGCCAGACATCCTAAAAAGTCATCTTTAAATTCATTTGTAAATCAGCCGATATCTATCACAGTTGCTCACATGAGCAAATACATACACAGACACGCACACAAAAATAACATGAGATATGTGTGTAAAGCAGTGCAAATGGGTTTAATTTTAGCCCTCAAATTGGCAGACTGTGTTTTGCCCTGAAATGCTCAGTCATCGTGTGCATTTTTTACATATTACTACTGTGCAATGAGCCTGGAAAAAAACTAAACCACATATTATACAAAAACATTATCCTGAGATTAGCTTTCACATTTTCCATATTGGCATAAAGCTGCCAGGTTTCACAATGACTCTGGGTAAGCTCATGTTGTAATATTTTGGTCTTTGTGGGCTTTTCATTTTTGTTCTCTACCCTCAGCTTCTTGGAGCTGAGCGTGTTCTTCTCCGTCAAGCCCAAGGCGGGCGAGAAAGAGGTCTCTCCAAACACCTTGTTCTCTGTCTGGCACGAGTTCTCCACCGATTTCAAAGAGCAGTGGAAGAAGGAGAACAAGCGGATGTTAAAGGAACGGTGAGCAGAGTGAACATATTATTGTGTACAGTTCCTTATGTTTCGTCATGACCAAGCTGGACTTGGATTGAATCCCATCAGAGGTTTTGCTCTTTTATTAAGATATGATAGCAGAGAGACAGGAACCTGAGGGCAAAGAGGGGGAAGGGGGGACCTTTATTAATCCCGGGGGAAATTCAGTCATCATGGCAGCACCACTATGAAACAAAGATACAGGTGAGAACATGCACAGATACGTAGGAACACTAGTAACGAAAAGGGTAACAAAATAATTAAAGACAGTATAAAGATTTGACTTGACATCCGACCTGGTCTTCTACACACGTGTGCATATTTGCAATCAATCATCAACAGAAATGGAAGATAAATAGACATGAAGATCTAGTGACTGACCTTTGCCGCTTACACTTAGGCCTAACAGGACACAAAAAATGTGCAATCTGTTACAGTAAAAGGGCTCACCGTATAGTTATGTACAATCTATACATTGTGATTATATCGCCAGAGCCCCAGAGCTTTGCTATAATGTCACCTTTGTCATTGGGTACGCTAGACTACTATATGACCTTATAAAAAAAACAAAAGAATAACCATTCTAAAAGTTACTATATACATTTGGAATTTTACCTTATGCGTTCAGATCCCAAACTATTAATCAGTTAAACCCTATACTTAATATGATGAATAGCGGAAATAGCTACTAAGTTCACAATGAGTCGTGATGCGGTACAATGTGAGCATGTTTTATGATAAAAAATAATTTATCTATATTAATTCGTTTTTAAGCGGCAATGGGGGGGATTTTTATATAAATGATTAATATACATTTGTCCAAAGTAGGGACGCCAGGGTTAAAGTGGTTCAAAGATGTTGAGTCCATCTCGTGCTCGCTGAAGATTCTATCAGTCGTTCAAATTCATGGAGGGAACACAGTTGAAATGACCCAAATCGTTCTCTTCACCCCGGTAATGAAAAGAACACATGCGGGATCCAGTTAGCTTCCAGTGGTTCGATGGGTCTGAAGATACCACTGCTTATGTCAACAGCCAGCTAATTGGTCCATTATGCCGAATGAAGATGGAATGGAGATATGTATGTGTAACGAAAAGCATAATGTCATGAGCTTTGCTTATTCTGTAGGAAAGTATGAAAACAAATGTGTAGTTATTAACTGTGTCTGTGTGTGTGTGTGTGTGTGTGTGTGTGTGTGTGTGTGTGTGTGTGTGTGTGTGTGTGTGTGTGTGTGTGTGTGTGTGTGTGTGTGTGTGTGTGTGTGTGTGTGTGTGTGTGTGTGTGTGTGTCGCTCTCGCTCAATATGAGATGCCAGTGAATAACTGAAATAAATTTGCACCTGTGTTGCAGAGACAGGCACTCACGCAACACAAACACATATGATGTCCAATTACTGTATCGTCATTCCCCTTTAATGTACATTTACACATTTTTGTGTTATTACTCACAGTTAACCGGATGCCAATACACTGATTATTTTTCCTTCGTAAAACACTAATGACTAGTGACACTTCTGGCTCCGTCTGTGCAGTAGTAAACTAGGGTGCGTCATTTCAAATAGCAAGTGATGAGACATAACTTCCTCCTGTCCAAACACCACCAACACATGGCCGTCGTCTGAACAGTCTCACTGTTGGACCTGATTTGAGATGGTGCAATATTTCATTACTTTCCTTTACGTGTGTGGGTGTGGGTGTGTGTGTGTGTGCGTGCGTGTGTGTGTGCCTCGAAGCAAACTAATATACGCACATTGACAATGGGTGCCGGCCCAAAAAGGCTATAACATTGAAAAAAATTGAGCCCGCACTCCAGCTACTTCAGTACATGATAAAGCACCACTTTATTAGCAAAACATGACATTTCGACCCTCAAGGGATCTTCTTCAGGTCAATTTGTTAGTGTGTGTGTGTGTGCCTCCCATTATGCAAGCTTGCTAAGTAAGTGACTGACTGATGAAAATTGTTCTTCCAGGGTCAAAATGGCAGAGGAGTGCTTCAAACAGGCGAGGGAGAAGGCCGCTTACAATGTCAAACCCAAACACGCAACTGGAATAGTACGTCTCCGCTCTTTTCTTATCCTCAAATCCTGTGTGTGCCACTTTGTTTCCCCATAATGCTTCCTGTTTTCCTACCACCCCTATTCCTTCTACACGTTCTTGTTGAATCAACGCAAATCTCTTCCTCACCTCGCTGCCTCCATACCACACCGACACCTGTCAGTGTGTTAGAGAAACAAAATGCCTGGCTGTGTGCTAACATGTTAAGATGACTGACGGGTTCTCGCCGCTATAAATAACTCCAACCTGTCCTTGTTCTTTGCTCCACAGAAAGCCAAGTTGGGTCAAAAGATCTGAAGCAGAGGCTTTATCATCACCAAGTGCATTTGCACGAGCCAGAGAGGTTTGCCCGAATCTGCGTGTGTCTCACTGGTAATATTTTACGGTGGCGTTTGTAGGTTTAGTTTTTAACTGCTTTGGGCCCGCTGTTTGTTGTTAGGTGGTCCTGAGAGGATATCTTTACCAGAATGTGATGGGCAGGTGCAAAGCTTTACATTCCACTATTTGATAGGACCCATGGAATTGTCTTTACGAGTGCTCCTGAAAGACATCCGAAAGTTAGTTAGATTTAGGCGGGCTCATTGCCAGAACAATGCTTGTTAAAATGTGAAATATGAAGTCATATCCAGCCTTTCCACAGTATTTTATAAGCCATGAGTAGCCTGTGTCCTTCTTTACTGCAATTTTCAAGTCCGGTTACAGTAAAGTCAGTCATGTTTTCCAAAAAGAAAAGATGAACTACTACACTCTTCCTCTGCACACCTCGTTCTGTCCTACGTGAAGAGAAACACAAGCGTTTACGTTTATTAACCTATAGATCAGCTGCCAGACAGCAAGTGCCTTAAAGCACAGTGAAGTCGTCAAGTGAGCCCTGTAAATAAAAAGATTAGCTTGAAACATATTACAGTACCTGTAATGACATGAACCTGTCTTACTTCACAACATGCTGAATCATGACAAATATTCTACAGCTGAGACAATCGTATAGCCTCATCTAGCGGGATGATACTTAACGTATTTAAGAGCACAGTAGTAATTATAGATACTACCTATAATTAATAAGGTCTACAAAAACTGCTTAACATCCTTGTCAAGGCTCTGTATCCTTTCTTCTTTTTTCTTTTTTTCATACAAAAGGATCATGTATTTCAACAGTGTGATCTTACAGTGTATGTTAATAATTGTATTGTATTGTTGATATGTTATGTTATGTTATATTATACGTAATATCTTATGTAATTACTGATCCCTTTCCTGTGAATGTGAGAACTCTGCTGATGTCCTTAACTGATGTGTTAATTTAACTCTGAGAGTGTACAAATGTAACCAAACATCTGGATGGGTCTATTTGGTTACATTTGCACACTCTCTGAGTTACAAATGATTTGACTGTATCCTGGAGCAATACACAGTGAAATCCATAGTGTCAATTTACCTCTGAAGGTCCTTACACACTGACTGGGGTCATTATTTTTGTGTGATTCATTGAAAATCCAGAAATCCGAAAATATATATATTTTTCAAACTGTTGGTTGTGTCATGAATACATCCACAGAATACAAATATTATTTATTACACATGATGAAGCAACATAATTTCTGTTTGGAACAAGGTCAATTCATCACAGAACACGGATATTCTTTGAGACACGCAGCCGGGTTTTTGACCAATAAGCACCTTTGTTTGACCCGGAAGAAGGCCTTCTCCGGGTCGAACGAAAGGAATCACGTGACATTGATCCCCTTCCCCTATTCGCTCATACTAGGACATGACGTATGTGTAGGCAGAAGAATACGGGATAAAACAAAGTCGATTTATTTTCCGAGCTTCCACACTGTGAATAAAGGCAGCATCAACCTGTATGAATGAGGCATCAACTATATGAATAGTTTTGATGTGAAATATTCGCTGGCGAGTATATCGCATTTCTTTATTGTTTATTCGTCATATCTCTGTTGTGTAAAGGCCTTGAATGTGTAAAAGTGGACCCATAAATGCCTGTGACTTCAGCCATTTAGACCTGAGGCCGATTCTAAAAAGTTTTCCGAAAAACTTCACCAAAAAAAGAATTGTGTTGCTATATGTTGCCTCCCTCATATGTCCAAAACTGTTACTTTTCAGGATTCAAATCCCCAAAAAGTAGTAGATCCACAAGCTTAAAACACGCTGCTTTTGCGCCGGGTTTCGAGCTTGTGGATCTTCTAATTTTGATGCTTTTGTGCGACACTGTAGTATTATGATAAATGAATTTACCAGAAAAAACACAAAAGGTTAGAATATGGACAAGAGGATTCTGCCCCGACAACGGCGATATATAGCAACAAACTACCATTTAGACCTGTAACCGGTCTAGATGGGTTAAATTGACACTCCGGATTTGACTGTGTATTATCTCACGTGACTCCCATGTGCAATAACAACAGTTGAGTGTGTTTCTCAGTAAATGCCTTTAACCATGAAAATATACTATTTATTGAATAATGGAATAAAATAAATCTAATTAACATGTTTTGTGCTGATGTTTATGAAGTGTCCAAACAGTACTGCAAGACATTACAAGAAATGCATGCGCTCAAAACACCACTGAGTTTTATATGAAATAGATTTAATATACTTTTGACATACATACTTACAAAATACACACACATATTTTGCAATACCTCCTTTATATATAATCCAATACAATTTATTTACTGGCTAGTATATTTGTGGCAAATGTATATGGCCAATCTTTGTGTCTTTTCCTTATAACTTTCCCATGACATCAGATCTTTTGAGAAGCCATAGATAGTCAAGTTACAGGGCTAAAAGATCAGAAATTAAACCATAAGTAGTTTGCTTTTCCTTCAGATTATAACCTTGCTAGCTACTTGAGCGAGCCATCTAATAAGACCCACCCACAGAATGTTGTTTATCAAAAAGGTTAATTCTGAGGGATTCCACTCTTTGATTTCACCAGACTTGCTCTGTTTCAGGAATTGAATTTTTTGTTAAGTTTTTCCAAGCAGCAATCCATTAGGTTTTGTGGCAGTAAAATGTTCAGGATGACTCTTGGATAACTCCTCTGAGTTCACAAGGAATCAAAGGATTTCAAGAAACGAGCAGGAACTCAGAAATGACTGTTCCTGCACTGCTGACACAAACTATGAAACACACTTTGTCTTCTTCGTGAGAAGAGGGAGGCAAAACTAAGCATGTCCAACATTCCCTGCTTCCTCATGAGTGACTCCCAACATTCACTGTTCACTGTCCTTCCGCAATGTCTGTTGTCATTCATTGTCAGATCAAAGGTTTAGAGCCAGTCACCATAGCAGCCAACTCCTCATAAAGTTCAAGCTTTAGCCAGCATCGCCACATTATTGTGAAGCTTGCTCCAGCTCGTGGAAATCATTTTATTATGTGGCAGGCTGTCATGTGTGCAATGAAATGAAATGTACATGAGGCCAATCTGTCCTTGGAGAATGAACGTGTGGACCATTTTGTCCATGTTCATCTGAACGCTTATGTCGTATATCACAGAACAAAATCCTTTCGAGTGTCACATTTAGAGTACGTTCTCACAGTTTCCCGTTGCCACTCACGTCCACAGACATACATCGGCACTGTTTGACCCTCTGCACCTTGCGGTGCCTGAAGGGGGGCTGGAGGCCCGGACAGTCTAGCTGCACAGTGAGCTGTGTGACGCGATGTGGCCTGCAGAAGGAGCAGGACTGAAAAGGCTCCTGGGCCTTGTTGTGGCCTCTCCTGCCGGAGCCCGAACCTCGATTTTGGCCCAAGCTGGGGCCCATGTGTCGGGGTATGTAGAAGGAGTTACACTGGCCGTAGCAGAAGCGATTGACCACGGTGCGACTGCGGCAGCCTTCCTCGCTGATGGTCTGGCGGAGTGGCTGAGTCTTGCACCAGTCCCTGCGGAGGTAACGGCGCTCTGTCACCACCAGAGCCTCCCGGCTAGACGACAGCACCTCAGGCTTCCGTGGCAACAGCCGGTGGTGGCGTTCTGTGGAGAGATTTCCTTTGGTTTTGTTTGGCGATGGAATCGATCCCTGTGGGCGAAGCTTCCTTGTCTCTGCGGCGATGCAGAACACCCCAGCCAATAGGATGGGGAGAGTGATTCTCCAAAACATTCTAGAGAAAGAAACACAAATGTTACTAAAAATCGCAAATCAATCAGTGAAACATTCCTGTAAGGTTGTTTGCTTCAGTAGAGTCAGTAAAGGCACTTGAATTATGTTGACACATGATTGTAGCAGTCTTTGTAAGATATAGTGAGTCTGTTCACAGCACTTATCAACCCCGAAGCTGCCATAGTTTAATTATGCGGGATCTCATGTTTACAAGTGTGCGTATGTGCATTCGTGTTGAACCGCCTTCACTTGTCTAGCCTCCCAGGCATCATTGAGGAAATGAATCCATCACTGGGACCTCCATTTGTCAGCGTCTCTGTGTCATTACTTCTATTTGCTTTCTTCTCGGCTACGCAACTCCTCCAAAAATAAACAAAGCTCTGCCATCAAAGGACACACTTAAACACCCATAACGAGAAGGGGAAGTTGATTTTATTGGTCTTGTCGCCGGGTAAAATAATTAGGGCTTTGCTTACTCTAGTCATGAACTATGCCGCAGATATGTAAACAGGCATTAGAGAGGCCCATCTGCATGTTATTAGGGGAAGGGTTGGGGAACTGTACCCTTTGGGAGTCCACTCTCCCTCTCTCTAGTTATATATTCTATGGAGCAAAGTGAACTGGGACTGACCCTTAATCTCCAAGGTTCAAGATATCCACATGAGAGATGGGAGACCAAGATGGAAGTTATAAACACTCACCATCATGTGCACTTTACGTGCGTAGTGGTGAATGTTCAGGAGTGACCCCTGTTCACACACATGCATGCGGGCACCCACAAACCTTTTTGCTCGCTCTCATGCACACATTCTCCCTCTAGTTATTCTAAGACATTGAAATTGTCATTGTACAAGTTGTCTGTAGTGTCGAGAAATGTGGTTTTCAGACTTTTCCAGGTCCTACTCTCACATGAACAGAGAGAGTTGAGTATGTGTCCGAGTGTACACTGTCAGCGTTTGCGCCAACACATTTTTGACCATCACTCAAGCATCTTTTCAGCAGATGTTGCTCTTGACAAATGTTGCATGACATCGAGTCCGCAAACCCTGACTGAGAGCTAAACTGCCTCAAGGCCATTGGCCTGCAACTGTTCACCGACTCTTCTTTGCTGTGCAAATTTTTTACATCCTCTTTCTTCCTCTGCTGGACCCAAAACGTGCTCTGACGTGGTACAAATGACTTTATCATAATCCACTTTGTTCTATGCCTGCATTTTCGCAGCCCTTGACCCCCAGGGTCATGGCAGCTCTGTCCCGTTTTGCAGGAGCGCTCAAGTCTCCGCCTCGAGGAAACCATCCCGGCAGCACTCGCCGTAAGCTAGACACCAGCTGTTTTTATGGAGTTGCTACATCTGAAAGAGATGGGGTCTGAATTCTAAATAGACTTCCCCTTTGCTATTCCTCTATAGGAACGCCTGTAGCGTTGAGAAGATAGGTGAGGTGTACAAAGGGACGGAACTGCATTTTAACTGTTTGCACGCAGATATATCTTTTCCATGGCTTTTGAAACGGAGAGAAAACCACATGGAACATTTTTTCCTCCATGGTTACCAGTAATGAAGAGATCAGATCTTTGCAACAAAGATCACATCTTCTGTTCTTGTATAAACGAAAGCCAAATAATCAGAGTCTGTAGGTGAAGTTTTGGCATTGTGCATTTTGGGGGACGAACAGGAGCTTGACTCATTGACAAATGCATCTCAAAATCAACTCTGCAACGTGAGCACTGTAGGAGTAGGGATGGGTTTTAGCCAAACATAACTATCCTGAAACATTTCAGACATGAGGGAAAAAAGCACAGCACACGTCTGCACATACTTACATCCGCACACACACACAGATACAGATGCGCACACACACACACCACACACAGGCAGAACTAAGTCTCAGACCCCACGCTGATTTCTTCCACCATTCATTGCCTCAGAGAGCAGTGACCCCACTCCATCTTACAGCGATCTACCCACCCTCTACAACACGGGCTCATTTGTCTTTCGCAGTAACTTCTTATTCGAGCTGATGACACTTTTAAATGGATGAAGGCCCTGGTCCGCGGGGCTCAGGCTTCCGTATAGGCCGAGTTCCCTCTCTCTTTCTCCTGCCGCTCCCAGCCATTCACTGGTTAAAGAGGAGTGGACTCCATCCACCAGCTCTTGGTGAGTTACAAGGCCCTGGGGGATTTGCAGGGACGACCTGACCGAATGTGTACACAGCGCATGACGGATGGCCTATACAGTCAGCGGCCCCGCTCCCTCTCCACTTCCAAACTCGGCCTAAGTATGATAGCGCCGACCCTGCCAAGCTATCCTCATCAATCTCCATGGCAAGACAAATTGCGTTTTTTGGGGGGCTGGGAGTGGGAGGCTTTGGTTGGGGTGGTTGAGGTGGGTGAGGGATGGGAGAGTAGGGGGGGTTTGGGGGTATTGCTTGGTGTGAGGAGACAGGGCTGGGGGGGGGGGGGGGGGGCTGGAGGAGAATTGGGACAGGAGTGTAATGATAGTGTACAGGCTAAAACCAACTCCACCAGGACCTTTCCCTCCACTGTGGAACTTTCAAACATTCCCCCTCCCTCTTTACTGTGTGTGTGTGTGTGTGTGTGTGTGTGTGTGTGTGTGTGTGTGTGTGTGTGTGTGTGTGTGTGTGTGTGTGTGTGTGTGTGTGTGTGTGTGTGTGTGTGTGTGTGTGTGTCTCGCTCTCTATGTCTGCTTGCTTGTGTGTGTTCTGTCACCCTGTCTCTTTACCCGTCTATCTTTTTCTCTCTTTTATACTTGTCCTAAATTGTGGCGCGGTGGAGACGGAAGGAGACTGTGGTTTGTGCTTATTAATGCAGAGACAGAGCTGAACCAGCATGCTATCTCTGCGTCTGCAAAACGCTAATATTGTCCACAAACAGAACCACAAATGCTAGACAGGGGATGTGCTTCAGTTAACTGTGGCAGACCTTGGTTCCAAACGTCAGACCTCTAATGAAATTACAAGTACCAGAAACAAATACTTGAGAGACTGCTGAGCTAGACAGAAATCACTCTTGAGAATAATCATTATCATTGTAAATTTGCTTTGTTTTGCTCCTTACAGAATGCTCCCATTAACGTTTTATGTCTGGATAACAGATCCAGCATAACAAGAACTGTCTTTTGGTTGTTGTTCTTTGTATGTGAGCTAAAAATCAAAACAGGCAACACAGCTCTTGTGTGGATGTTTTACTGCGGTAATACAGTTAGTCAATAATGTAATCATTTTTAAGCTTCCAAATATGCACACATACAGTATGTACTACCAAAGGGCCCTTTAAAAAAAAGAAAAGAAAAACTATTCCCAGCATGTCATCAAAGGCAGGTTAAAACAAACAAAACCTGATGCCTCAATTATAGGTGCGTCAGAAAGTCTCATAGGCAGGCTGGTAAGTGCAGTTAATTACAGTAGAACTGCATTTAATTCACCGTGCAGCTCAAAGCTCATTCTTACACACACACACACACACACACACACACACACACACACACACACACACACACACACACACACACACACACACACACACATACATGTGTGTGTACACACACACACACACACACACACACACACACACACACACACACACACACACACACACACACACACACACACACACACACACACACACACACACACACACACACACACACACACGCACACACACCCTTCACATATATCCACAGCCACACACATACATGCACACTAAGATGCACACATCCTACAGTACATACAGTACAAATGCAGTAATGTACACACATGAACAAACCCACACACACACACACACACACACACACACACACACACACACACACACACACACACACACACACACACACACACACACACTAGGGACAGGGAGAAAAATGGAGGGAGAGAGAGACCTTAAATGAAAGTAGAGGTTTGATTCACATTGTGAGAGAGGCCGCCAATGTTTTCACTTGAAGCCAATTACACAGAGACCAACCATGTCATTATCTGTATTTGTGGCTTGTATTTTCCCAAACTGTGCTCTACTGCTGGCTCGTTAATAGTGGGGGGTGGGGGTGGGGGGCTCAATTTGGAGGCTTTGCTGTGTAAACGTATCTTATGCCAACATCGCCAGGAGGCTGCTTAGCATTGTTTGGACAGCCATTTGTCACCACAATTCATCTTGATAATGGCTGTAATACTCCAGATACAATACCAGTGGTGGAAAAGTACTCAAATGTTTTACTTAAGTAATCATAAAGATAGACTCGTAAAAGTCTGGAATTCAAAATTTGCTTGAGTAAAAGTACAAAAGTATTGGTATCAAAATGTACTTAAAGTACCAAAAGTAGAAAGTACTCATTGTGCAGAATGTCCCATTTCACAAGTTTTCAAATGTACAAAATGTACGCAAATCTTTTGAAAATAGCAGATCTACAAGCTCACAAGGAGCTATTTTCAAACGGCCGAAATGTATAAAGGGCTGAAGTGGTTAATGTATGTTTTGTAATAATAATCCAAATTTACAAAGTAACTAGTAGTTTTAAAATAATTGTGGTGGAGTAAAAAGTACAATATTTGCCTCTGAGATTTAGTGGAATTGTACTTAAAGGGATATTTCACTTTCAAAACAAATTTGGGTCATTTTAACGTCTACTCAGGCTTTTGGGAGCACCCCGGACAGTTTTTAAGTGGCTTGAGTATTTAGATATTTGATATTCATTTTATCAGACACGCCCCCTTCCTATACAAACCCATTGTAACTTCAAACTCAATTTTAACCATGTTAGATTCATCTAAAACACCCGTCCTTGGTTCTGGTGACTGATATTGTCCTTCTAATACGTGAGGAGACCGTGTTTTTTCAATTACTTTTTAAATGTATTTTTAATATTTTTTGGGGGAAATAATATTATTAATAAATTAAATTTGATTAATGAAAAAACACGCCCCCCCTAACGTATTAGGAGGGCAGGATGAGTCACCAGAACCAAGGACGGGTGTTTTTGATCAATCTAACATCAAAATGGAGTTTGAAGTTACATTGGGTTTGTATAGGAAGGGGGCGTGTCTGATAAAATGAATATCAAATATCTAAATACTGAATCAAGCAACTTCAAAAATGTCAGGGGGCTCACAAAAGCCTGAGTAGACGATAAAATGACCAAAAATTTTTTTGAAAGTAAAATATCTTCATCATCATCTTACAGTACTTGAGTAATTGTACTTAGTTACCTTCGACCACTGTACAATACGGTATTTTCTGTACTAGGCACCGGCAAGGCAACAGAATAGTGTACTGATGTGGGGAATGAGACCATCAGACAATTTCTTATCTAGGTCCTGGGCTGACAAGGTGACTTTGTCTTTTTTTACACAGCAAAACCCTCATTGTTTTAATATAACTCTCAGAGGTCCATTATTACGCTCTCAGAGTATGAAGTATTTATACAGCATTTATACAATATTATTTATTGTATTATAAACCCATGGGGGAAGGCCATTAAAAGTGAGATTCAGCCACTGGGGATCTATTGCTTCAAGCTTAAACACTACCAATGTACTACTAAAGCCTGCCCTAAGTAGAGAAACATATTACAGTAAAAACTTCAGATCACTTTTCGCTGAAGAGAAACATGGTAGGAGCACAATGTTTTTTATGTTGTTTTTTGCACCGATTTTATCTACTACAATGAAGTGGCTGACATTTCAGAACAGGAGTCATAGCACTTCCTCAGCACCTCTGGGGTGACCAAATGTCAGCCACTGAAGTGTAACTTGTGCAAAAGTATCCTTTTTCATTTCTGTCGTGAAGTTTTTGTCTTGGCGTGCTCCTACTCGCTTTCAGTGAATGGTCATCTTACACTTTCACCACAATATTTTTCTGTCAATGGGGATATTAAGCAGGAGACAATGGCCATGGAAAAAAAACCTCACAATGTCCAATCCCAGCTCTTCCTGGATGTGACACCTACCCAGGCTACAGTTTATATTACCACATTTCACTGGTTTGACCACATGAACCCTAGCATCCATCTGGGCATGTCATAGTCAAACATTGGATGAAAATAGGCAAAGATTCTTGTAAAATAGCAGATCTACAAGCTCACAACTCACCATGTTGCAACATGTTGTAACCTTGTAGATCAGGTATTTTCACAGAAGAGATTTGGTACCGTGTAGAGGGAACAAAGGAGGAGGCCAAGTACAAACCCCTGGGGGACCTCGGTCAATGAAGTGTATAGGGTTTAAGTGGTTACATTTTGGAAATTATAATTTGTAAGCATTTTTGGCTAAGAAACCACAAGGATACTGAGGTTTAACAACTGGATGCTGGTCAAAGTGTTGAATTCATTTTGATGGCTGATTTCAGCAAGATCTCACGACGACCCATGTTTGGGTGCCGCCCCAGTGGTTGAGAAACCCTGCTGTTGGTGGTTTATAATATAGCAGCGTTCTGTAGAGTCACTGAAGTAGCTGTAACGTGTCTGCTCTCCAAATCCTCTTTGACATCAGTGCAGAATGGCCTGTACAAGGTGGTACAGTCACCAGCGCTGTAAGACGGATCAGGAAGGCAAGCTTCCCTTTATTCACCACGCACACACGCACGTGCGCACAAATGTGCACGCATACACGCATACACGCACACGCACGCACGCACGCACGCACGCACACACGCACGCACGCACGCACGCACACACACACACACACACACACACACTCAGACACACTCAGACACACTCAGACACTCAGACACACACACACACACACACACACACACACACACACTCAGACACGAACAGACAGAGTCGGAGAACAGATCACAAAATCCCCAGTGGTAATTTAACCACATGAACCCTAGTGTCCCTATTCTGGACATGTCAATAGGCTAACAGTCAGGGGAAAATAACCGATCTTCAAGCTCACAACGCTTCGCATCGTGACACGTTGTGAGCTTGTAGTTCGGCTATTTTCGTTAAAGAGATTTGATGCAGAGCGGGGGAAATGAGGGGGGCCAAGATCCCTAGGCAACCCGAGTCAATGCAATATAGGGTTTAAGTTGTTAACTGGTGTAAAAATGGACCCAAATGGGTCAATTTTTACACTTTCAGAGTGAAATTACCACTGAGTTTCCTGTGAAGAGAGGATCCCGTACATCCTTGATACCGTTTTGCTAAGCACATCACATATAGTAATCTCTTACTGCTCTGTCGTAGTGTTTCCTCTACAATTGCTGAAATTGCTCGTACTCTCACTGAGGCTTACAACATACCATCAACACTCACTTATTCTCCCGCTCCCATCGCTAATTCCCACAAGCCCTCGTTCACTCGCTAATTATAGTAATTTGGTGGACGCGTTCATCCAAAGCTCCTCACGGTACCTCGAAGGCTTACATTTCTTAGTATGGGTGGCCCAAGTGGGAATCAACTCCCCCAGCAATGACAGTTTTTTTTTGGGGGCGAACTGCTGTATATACTGTACAGCAACTGTTACACTCCTTCAGTAGTACCATTACCAGTACCTTACTCAGTCACTCTCAATCTCAGTGTTGCCTGATCACTCATTTGCTCACTGTTTACTTGTTACTGCGTTTCACTGAATCCTGTGGAATCGCCTTATTCACAAGGAATCTCATGTACTATACTTAGTTGACTGGTTTTATACTAGGCCCTAGCCCACTTAGACCTGAGGCCGATTTTATTTTAGAAAAATCCTGACCTTCTAAATCCTGACCAAAAGTTTCTGAAAAACTAAAAAGAAAAAAATATATATAAAAAAAAAAAATTGCTATATACTGTAGCCTATATAGCAACAACTACACACAGAGGTGTTACCGGCTTGAAAGGTGTAACGACGTACAGGTGTTCCAGGTCTAAACGGGCTAGGTTAAGTGGTTTATGGCTCACAGTGTGAGTTTGTAGATGGGCTATTTTTGTTAGGAGACGGATGCTATAGGGTTCAAGTGGTTAATTCTCACTGGGTGCAACCGTTATGTCTTCACATATCCATTCATAAAAACTGCTGACATTGAAAGTGTGGTTTACCTGCCTTGTGTCAGTGTGTCGGGGGAAGTAAGGCTCTGAAGCTGCAGTCAGGTGCTGATGTCTGCCCTCACTGGTCCCTGCGACCGCATCCAGGCTGTGGTTTCCATGACAACATTGTCTGTAGTATCCCGAGTTTCGTCCTTGCTTTTGCTTTTGTTGCTGTTGCTGCTTTGTTTCTCCAATCAGGACTCAAAGTCTTAATGAGTCAGTTATCCTTCTTACCGATTGCTCTTTTCTCTTTCTCCCTCAATGTTGTATCTATCTTTCATTCGACGTATAACACAGTAGTCAGAGTGAGCCCTGTATCCTTGATTTGTGTGGAGAGTCCGCCTGGCTGTGGTCCTATTTGAGAGCGTGTGTGAGAGTCTCACTGTAGTGCCTGCCTTAGTTTTGAAATCCCTCGTCTGTTCCCTCCTCAAGATTGGGAGGCTTTCTCCTATTGGCCCTGATCACTGTGTGAATCAAACCAAGCTGAACCTCTCTCCTCTCTCCTCTTTCCTCTGTCATAACTTTCTATCATATGTTTTTCTTACTCCCCTCCCACTCCATTGAGTCGTTTCCCTCACACACCTCAATCACTTTTTTTTAACAAACTTTCTCCTTTTTCTTCCACGTTGACTATTTTTACCTCTCCCTCCCTCTTCCACAAGTTCGTATTGGGGGGTAGGTTGTTGAGTAAAGATGCGTTCTGTCACTTAGAACAATGAACAGGTAAGGTACGAAGACCATTCACAACACTTCGATTTGGTTCCATTTCAGCTCTTTCTGCTTCTGTCCTCCCAACAGGCATTTTAACTGCATCATGCCATTATGATCCAAAATCGGGACAGTTAACCTCCACAATCAGTGGAGGAAAAAAAGTCCACTATCCATAAATCATTGTGTGTATGTATGCATGTACCCAATTGCACTGACAGGATGCTTTCAAATGGCCATGATTCGCATTCCTTAAGTGCGACTGAGACAATGTTTGTCTGTCTGTGGTTCTCCCTAAGCTGACCACGGGGCACAAAGATGCAAAACATTGTCTGACTGTTACCCCTGCCATCAAAGAGCTGCAACGTCAGCAGGGCCGTGGAAAAACCTCAGCCGGGCACCGTCTGAACAATAAGCCTTTGAGTGGGACAGAATATGATGACACTGTCGCATGACAAAACTTCATTTGTCACCATGACACTGATTTGCCTTTTTGCTGATCTAGCTTGAGGAGGTGGGAGCTGAAGAGAGGCTGACCCCTGTTCTAAGAGACGGTATATTACCATCTAGTGGTGACAAAGAAAATTGCATGGGGTCAGTATTCTTGAGTCTCCATTACAATTGACAGAATAAATGTTGCAAGTAATTTACTAGTCAGTATATTATATCATATTTGTTAAATCGTCTCTGTCGGGTGGAAACCTCATATGTCCAAAACTGTTCCTTTTCAGAATTCAATTTCAAAAGTATCAACAGTAGCAGATCCACAAGCTCGAAACGCGACGCGAAGCGACGCGTTTTGAGCTTTTGATACTTTTGTGTGACGCTGTAGCATGATCAAGTAGGGCATTAATTTACCAAAAAAAAACACAAAAAGAATATGGAGATAGGAGGTTTTTGCCCGACGGCAACGATATGAAAAGGTAGAGAAATCCAAGTCCAGACCACTAAAACAGATAAAGGGCCAACTTTAATAATATATTTTAAGTAAAAGTGTCTTTAAATATGGTATAAAAATAAATGCAGGAGAATAACAAAGAATTACGTTCTACATTAGACAGAAGACAGCCTTTTTCCTCATTTCGAGTGTGACTTTACAAATGCAATGAAAACCTTATGTGCTAATTATTGTAGTGCAATAAAATCAATGCAAAATAAATGCACGAAAACAAATCATAATTGTAATAATATACAGTATCGTATATGCATACAGCACAACACTCCCATAGCGTGACAAATTGTCTGTGATCTCAGATTGTGTATAGCAATGATAAACTGGTCGGATTTTGCAGTTTAGCTCGTTGTTTTCTTTTTTGAATCTTATTACAATTTTGATGTTTCCCCCCCACTTTTCTCTCTGATCATTAGTTTGAGCTGGAAAGGAATAAGAGGGCAACTCGATAGGGTCTGGCAGTGACCATGGAATGAACTGGAAACAATAGAATAGATTTGTTTTTTTACAGGCTTTTTTCTTTTCATCTCTCCAAGTCTGTCACTGTCCTAAACCAAGCCGGGGACAACTCTCCTCTGAGAACACTCAACATACATCAGGTACCGTAGAAGGAGAGAGAAAAGGGAGAATCCTCTCCTGAGACATGCAACATCTGGTTAGACGACAGATGGATGAACGGACGGCTGGCCGGTCCAGCTCATCATCTAGCTGAACCATGAGCTGATGGGACGGACGACGATGATGAAGAGGTGAGATGATCCGCACTCTCTGTGATTCGAAGAGAGAGAGAGAGAGACGAACAGCGTTGATTTCTAGCATGATGGCACAAGACTGGTCAGCCTCTGGGGAGCTTGGGGTTTCCCCTGCTGTGAGGGAGGAGAGAGAAAGATAAGGAAAAAATGGCCATTAACCACTTACGCTATTTTATACCTTGTCATGCTAGCTAGAGTGTTTTGCGTGAAAGTAACGAAAACACTTGGCTTGCAGATCTGCTATTTTGTCTAGTTTTGAGACATTTAGCAAATTCCGACTACCGGTATTTTGGAAAATTCTAAATACTGATGCCAAGTTGAAGTGGCTAGAAGAATTGAGGTTTTAATAACATACCATAGACAAGAGTGCTACTCTGATATGCCTACAGTAGTTTATAGCGACTTTAGTGACAACGGTGTGCAGCTGTGCACAGAGCTGTTGGTGCTCACACATGTACCAAAACCCAGTTGCTATACAGAGTAGTGTATCGAGATTTCATGTTACACACCTCACATCCATTCTAGAGTAAAAACAAAAAGCATAGAGCAGGTTGAGGAGAGTCTGGCAGAGGAGCAAGTGAGAATGTATCATCATTTATATTACCCCAGGCAGGTTATAATAAATCAATGTCTACAAACTCTTGGCGAGAAATTGCAGAGATATGTGAGAGCTATGCCGCGAGGGCGCTACTACCCTCATGAATGTTTTGTTGAAACATAAAAAAATTATAGTAAGAAGCAGTGGGAGCGCTTGAGGCATTATCTCCATTCTCCGCCAAGGAGGTCATGTTTTGGTCCCCAAAAAAAATATGGTGTGTGTGTGTGTGTGTGTGTGTGTGTGTGTGTGTGTGTGTGTGTGTGTGTGTGTGTGTGTGTGTGTGTGTGTGTGTGTGTGTGTGTGTGTGTGTGTGTGTGTGTGTGTGTGTGTGTGTGTGTGTGTGTGTGTGTGTGTGTGTGGTTATACACCAGCTTTTTGCAATTATGGTTTGTTGAAATATAGCTAATTTATTCTACTTATCAGTATCTCTTTCAGAGCTTCAGAGGTTGATTAAAAAGTAGTTTCATTTCATTGCTGCAAAGCTTCCCTGAGTGATAGGAAGCACCATAGATAACAGAGAAGCACCATAGGAAGCACCATAGAAGACAAGGAAGCACAATAGGAAGCACCATAGAAGACAAGGAAGCCAATAGGAAGCACCATAGAAGACAAGGAAGCCAATAGGAAGCACCATAGAAGACAAGGAAGCACAATAGGAAGCACCATAGAAGACAGGGAAGCACCATAGATGACAGGGAAGCACCATTGGAAGCACCATAGAAGACAGGGAAGCACCATAGGAAGCACCATAGATGACAGGGAAGCATAGGAAGCACCATAGATGACAGTGAAGCACCATAGGAAGCACCATAGATGACAGGGAAGCACCATTGGAAGCACCATAGAAGACATGGAAGCACCATAGGAAGTACCATAGATGATAGGGAAGCACCATAGGAAGCACCAAGACAGGGAATTACCATAGAAGACAGGGAAGCACCATAGATGACAGGGAAGCACCATAGAAGACAGGGAAGCACCATAGAAGACAGGGAAGCACCATAGATGACAGGGAAGCACCATAGAAGACAAGGAAGCACCATAGATGACAGGGAATTTTATTATTTGTGATTCCCTTTCAAGTTTAGGTTTTTTTCCACATTATTAGTTTGATCTTATTGAGGTATTTTGAGTTTCAGTTTTGAGCCTCAAACCTTGGGCTTACAAACCCCTGACACAACACTCCAGCCACAGAAGCATGAAAGATGTAAGTGAGAACAAAATACTTAACCTGGTAGAATTTAGAGGGACAGTGAAAATTTGTAATCAACAATTTGTAAATCTACATTTTGAATGTATGAACACAGGGGTGTATAGTGGAAGGGGGTGCAGGCTTCTTAAATTAGGATATCGGTTTTGGTCAAAACCACTTGAACCCTAGCATCTATATTCTGGGGGGAACGTTTGCCTAAAATAGCCGATCTACAAGCTCACAACGTGTCACGCTGCGATGCGTTGTTAGCTTGTAGATCGGCTATTTTTGGTGTAGAGAGAAACAAGCGGTATATATCAATGCACTCCCCCACTTTTAAAAGTAGCACTACACCCCGGATATGACACACAACACTCTTCCACCACAAAGAATTTAAAAAGAATAACAATAAAAAAAGAACCTGTGTTTAACATTACCTGGAAGCAACATCCTTCAGAACAGGTTCTTACTTTTCTGTGGAGAGAATGAGAGAAGACATTTTGACATTTTATCAGGGACTATGAATCATCCAGTGAAAATTAAGCTCACAGCTCAGATGGCTGCATATACTGTACGACAGCTGTCCTCTGAATCAAATCTGCCTTAGAGATGGAACAGGATTCAAGCCTACACTAAAAAGTACAATATACCCCTTTCTTATGAACTATCATAGGCTACAGGTATTACAACAAACCTTCTACTTCATTAAAATGATTTATAATGAAATATCACACAAAAAAAGATGAGGGGCACATGATATGAGTGACATTGAGTCACTGAGTCCATTTGATATTAGAAGCAGAAGAATACGGATCATGAATTGTTGAGATGACGCCAATCGCCACAAAAAGCTAAAAAACTGGTTGCATCAGGGGCTCAAATCTAAATCATTGTGATGCACTCCTCAAATATTGTGTATTCTATACAGTATTTTAATGTGTGTGATTAAGCATGTGAGCATGGAAGTGGACACATTTTTAACCTATTCTATTTACAGTTGGGGTCTGAAACCGTTCAGCCAGACTAGCGGCCTCCTTACCTTCTTCTTGGCCTGTAGTAACTCCTGGTAGGCACTAGAACGGATGAAGCGGCTGTAAGAATCGCTCTTCATCAACTTGTAGATGTGCTCCTGTCATAGAAACACACCATGTTTACCCACAGGCCACAGCCATCAGAGGAACAGATGTGAAAGGCATGTGAAATTGCTTTAAACCTTGGAAATAGTCGTGATGCAATGAGCAAGAATTATTAGAATGAATAAATGTAGCTGTTCTTCACAGTAACTGGTCAAGATCATTATAGCACAGAGGAAGTTTGGTTTGTTTTGCACAATCAAAGAACACAGAGACAAGGATGTAAAAGAAACAGACCTAAAATGATCAAAACAAAAAGGAAACTAAATGTATTTTGGGCAGGTGTAGTGACAAATAAGGGGATTATGCAAACACCTCACATCAAAGCAAACAAACTGAAATAAATAAACAGCCAAAATGCAGTTTATGCAGACGTAGTGAAAAGTAAAGGAAATATACAAACACCTCACATCAAAGCCAACTGAAAGAAATAAACAGCAACTGAAACAGAAAAACAAATCAGGCTGACAAGCAGAAAACAGCTCAAATGAACTGATGTCTTATGAAATAATAGTCCCACATGAAAACTATACTTAAGTTGTTGTTTTTCCTAGAGCCTCAAGGAATACCATCCGGTATGTTTGCAGCCATTTCTTGAATTGTAGTGTAGACCGTGGAGGAATATGTTTTTGTTAAATTATACGATTAACCTTGTGTAATCGGAATGATTCTACGCTGAATCTACATTCATCGAATGTGCACCCAACCTGTGCATCCTCAAAGGTGTAACGTCCGGGGTCTTTGACATTCTGAGTGGTTTTGTCGTAGCTTTTGGAGTCCACATTGATCGCACTGGCGGCTCCAGAGGCAAGGAACTCCTGCCAGATCTCCTGCACCTGGGTTGGAACTTCTCTGATGGGACGGTTCTTAAGCTCCTGGACGGCCAGCCAGAACCTGGAAGACATAGGCAGCAGTGTGTTCCAGAAATGGTGTAGCCTAGTGTTTATAGCTGCAATCCAGGACTTATTTGAATGAATAATACATTATTTTGTATTATCAATCTGTATAGAGCAGTGGTTCTCAACCTGTGGGTCCCCACATGATTTTGGGGGGGTCCCCAGATGACAGTGAAGTGACAATTTAAGGACTTTTAAGACCTCTTTAATACCTAAAAAGAAAGAAAAGAAATAAGACCACTACTGCATCAAAAGTAAACAACAAACTATACTATAATAACTGGTCAAACAGGTGAAGGTGCACATTCAGTATTTCAGTGCAGTAATTGGAGAGCTTCTTTTAGCTTTGGGGTGGCAAGGATTGTTAGAAAAAAAGGCAAATAGAATGATTTGTCTAGTTAAATTAAATAACTTGGTTATAAATATGCCCTTTGTCAGTGATAATATCTAGAAGATCCAATTACAGCTGTGTTATGAGGACACTAAATTAGCTTTATTGAAATATTGCCCTCAAAATTAGCTCACGGGCACTAGCAGTACAGAAATTAACCACCAGAGGGATCTGTAGATGCATCCTATTCGCATGTAATAACACACTAATAGATGGCTGTGTGTGATTGTATGTGCATGTACAAATGGTGTGTGTGTGTGTGTGTGTGTGTGTGTGTGTGTGTGTGTGTGTGTGTGTGTGTGTGTGTGTGTGTGTGTGTGTGCGTGTGCGCGTGTGCCTGTGCGTGTGCGTGTGCGTGTGCGTGTGCATGTGCATGTGTGCGTCTACTGTATGTCCATCTGTCTATCCATCTGTCCATGCGTGTGTTTAGAGTGTATATTTGTTCAGTCACCTGAGGTTCTCTGAGCTAAACTCAGACTCCAGGAACTTTAGGAATTGCTCTCTCCCCACAGGGTCTTTGAGAACCTCGTCAATGCCAAAAGTCCACCTCTTCACCCTCTGCTGGCCTGGCTCTTTGCTTGGGTTGTGTAGAAGACACAAATACACATAGACATTTCATCATCTCAAAGACATACAGTACATGCCACCTTAGCATTTCCTGTCTGAAAATCACAGAGCTGACTGTGAGTGGCATACTGTAGATTATAGAGTTAAATACAATATGCACTATGCAGTAAATGTATTCAAACACATGCTTGAGTAAAAACTCTCATACTTGCTGTCTGCTCGCGCACACACACACACACACACACACACACACACACACACACACACACACACACACACACACACACACACACACACACACACGTGCACACATACCTTGCCTCCAGTTCCCACAACGTGGTGTCATCTGAAATCCAAGGGTTGGAGGGGTCTGACGGTGTGAGAAAGGGGTCATACTCCACATACTGCTCCGTGTATGCCAGCAAACTGAGTGCAGACAATACAAAGAAATATGAGTGAGAGATGAGGATTTGAACTCTTGTGTGTGTACCGAATCTGTAAATGGTAGGATAATTCAAGGTTGGGTTCAGGGTTGTAACGGTGATTTTCTTTACTGGCGGAACACTATTTCAATGACGGCACGCACACGGCACGCGCACGGCACGCACAAATGTGTGCGTGCCACACATTTTATTTTTCCTTAATTTGTATACATAGTATAGGAAACATGTTTGTATGGGGAATGACTAGTTTTTAGCTTAGTTTTAGTCTTTACATCTTCTCAAGGAATGCCTTGAATTATAGGAGCTGAAACTAAAAGTTTGCTTTGAACGAGTATCTTTCTAATCTTCGACGGTGGCTGAGGCATTGTTGCGTTGGATACTGGCAGCAGCGGCTGCTGAAGCCAAAATGCTGTGTTGCTTACCGTGTATGCGAGGAGTGAGGATGCATTTGCACACTCACTTGTAAACCTGCAATGCAAAGTAGCCATTTGGGTACTTGGCTCATGAATCGAGGGGTACGCGTTCTAGCGTTCACGCGCATGCACATCCGTACCTGTGCTTGCGCGTGAAAAAGAACCTGTGGGAACGCTGTGGTGTCGAGTGAAGCGACCGGTGCACCCCTGGCTGGGTTCATTTCATGGACTTATCCGCAATGTACAGTATGTGTTGTTGCTACACCAGGTTTACCTTGAGCATTAAAAGGAAATAACTCTTCAGAGCAAATGCAGCACTCTTTAAGTGACCCTGTGCTTGAAACAGATCGCAACGTGAATGCTTTGTTGAATGTCGTGTATGCTCGTCTTTTCGGGGAGGAGAGGACAAATTGAGGCTTTGTACAAAATCTCCAGTATCTAACACCATCAGTGCTGACACACACACACACACACACACACACACACACACACACACACACACACACACACACACACACACACACACACACACACACACACACACACACACACACACACACACACACACACACACACACACACACACACACACACCAAGGCATTGTCCGGAGGGGGTGTTGTGGTCATTCTCTCCTCAAGGTCAGTGGAACTCTTAATTCTGTGCCAGACAGGCATTAAGGGTTCGATAAACATGTCGATCACTAAACTGAATAAAGACAACAATGAACATCACTCACCTCTCTGCCACTTTGGACATTTTCAGTCGATGCCTGTCTAATTGCACTTGCCAAAAGGTGATCTGAAACCAGGAAGGGGGGTTTGATTAGTATAAATATTCTAGGGAGCCAGCTTGTTAACTCTTGACCGTTCACGAGTCGACGTTAATGAAGATGTTTGTACAGCCTGGTTAATGCACGGTTGAATGGGAGCTTTGTTTACAAACCAGCTGTAGCCTATAACATTATTTGTTGAAGCAAACGGAAACAAGAGGCACTTCTCCTTAAAAGATAGAAGATTAACACATGAGCTCATGGGAGACGTACATTAAACATTCAGAGTGGAGGTAAAGTAGTTCTCTGAGGAAAGCAGGGAGAAAGACTAGCTACAGTATGAACAAATCAAGAATCTAGAAGGGTTTTATTTGTCACTTTCTTATACAAGTACAAGCAGCGAAATGTTGGTGGGACCTGTTCCACAGAACTGTTATAACATAACACAATACAACAGCAAGGTAATAATAAAGTGTAAGCATTAAAAAAAAAAAAAAAAGTAAGGATAAAAATACTGGATGCAATAGAAATAAAGTTAGGGTTGGGGTCTTGTCTTAAAGAGACAGGTACAATATCGTATCTTACAAAGATAAGAGAGGAACTTGCTTGTGTCAAAGGACCAAGCTGTACCTAAAACAATACCAGGCCTGTGCCATGGCATCTTGACTCTATGATATTCAAATGGTCAGAACATATTATGGCAAAAGGTGAACAACATAATATAAGGTGTAATTCTACCATCATTCTTCCACATCTGCCAATAGTAATCATTGCTAGTGTTTGTTCAGTAACGGAGGTCTAACCGTTTCTCCAAATCTTTAGTAAACAGAAAATAAAATTTCACTTCAAGATACTAATTTTATCCAACCAGGCGAGAGAAATTTATCTATCACAATACATTTTATAGTGTTCCAGTTTGGTCTTATCACTTCCAATTTCAATCGTTTATCCTGTATCGTGTTTGAGTTCTCCCTCCTGACTGGATTAAATCGGTATCCTGACATTTATTTTCTGTTTACTAAAGATCTGTATCGTGTTTGAGTTCTCCCTCCTGACTGGATTGAATTGGTATCCTGACATTTCTTTTCTGTTTACTAAAGATCTGGAGAGACAGGACGGCCCCTGCTACTGAACAAGCACTCCATAGCAAAGATTACAATGAAAATATAGTAGGTATTTAACCATTAAAAACAATATCAATTACACCCCCTTTTATTACATTACATTATTGTTAGGTCCGCTAATGGTGCACCATGATTTGATTTGATTTGATTTGATTTATTTATTTGCAAAATAAAACCCATATAGGGCTTATAGTACACGGTTCTCACCTAAAATAATTGAGCATAACAATTAGTAAGTTCAAATGTGAGGGTGCGTGTGTCTGTCTGTGTGTGAGTGTGCGTGCGTGTGTGTTCCCGTGTCTGCACGTGTATGCAGAAGTAGGGCTCCATCATATGGTAGAAGCAAGTGGAGGGGCTTGATTCATCAGGCTGGCCCTCAATCTATGTTTAAAGTGAAGATGAGGAGTGAGCTATAAGTATGTGTGTATTCCAGAGTAAAGAACCTCTGTCTCTAATGGAGAACTGGCTATGAGTGGTACACGGCTGAAGGGATGCACCATTTGTACTGTATTTTTTGTGCAAACATATGCAATTTTCAAGTTTTATTGTCACATGCACAACAATACATCAGGGAGCAACAATGCAGGCAGTGAAGAATTTAACTCTGTTAAATTAACAGAGAATTTTACTGTGTATGTGTGTGGACACAGACAGACGGGTACAATAGGTACTCTGACAAGGCCCCGACACTATGACTCGGACATATCGGTTGGATCGGCGGTGCGACGTAGGTGATAGTGATATAAATCTCTGGCTCTCAACGGAGGGAGTTCGGTGAGCTTATTACCATGGTGGTCGAGTTGCATGATAGTTCTCACCTGTTCCTGTAGCTCTTCCTCTGTGGGTTGCTTGGCCGCGGGGGCGGGGGTGTGGGTGGGGCTTTGAGAGCGGACATCGTTCTGCGGCCCGTATACAGACTTCATGAGAGACAAAAGCAGAAATAGTCGATAAGTCGCTTTACCACAGCTGACAAGACTGCACTTTTGGCCTTGCAGTGGTACTAAACCCTGATGTATACTTCATCGAACGAGGCTATCGCATGCCAAAAATTGCAGATCTACAAGCTCACAATGTGTCACGAGACTTGCGACGTGATGTGCTGTGATCTTGTAGATCTGCTATTTTTGTCACCCCTATCAAAGCCTCTCCCAACCCTGACCCCTAAAGAAGGTGGCATCCATGGTAGAAAGCTGTACCTTTCTTATCTTATGGGGGTTTTTCATTCTGGAGGACTTCTTTATGTCCACTTCTGTTGTGTTCACACATCCAGGCTGTGAAAAAAAAAAAGTATATACAGTATATAAATCAAAGACGAAAGCGTCGCTTAAAGAATTTTATTTCACAGCACTCTTGGGTGAATTTATACTGAGATGGCAGCCAGCAAATCATCAAACTTTAATAATGGTAATAATGGGATTTATATAGTGCCTTTCAAGGGACCCAAGTACGCTCTGCACAAAGTGAGGCAGACAAAACCAATAATACAAGAACAGAAAATAATGACAGCAACGATTGCTGCGGATGACAGATTTAATGAGACCATAGGCCTTGGTGAGCAGGAAAGTTTTCAGAAGTTTTTTAAAAAGTGTTTGTTGCAGATCTCTGCCAAGAGGGAGTTCCAAAGGGTGGGGGCTGCAACACTAAAATCTCTTTCCCCAAGAGTCTGCAGGCTGGTGGACAGCAGACCTGTGTCTGAGGACCGCAGATTCTGGAACGGAGTTAGCCGCAAGAAACTTAGAGGCTATCCAACCTTTGAGTTGCAATTCCCTCCATTGACAGCCCCATTCACTAAACAGAAAAGTCCCATCTGATTGTATTAAACGACGATAAACTCATTATTTCACCTCTATCCTTTTTGTTTCTGTTAAGGATTTGTTTAAAAAAAATACACAATTGTCATGTTATGACCAACTTTATGTCAATAAAATCGGTGCATGATTCTTTCTAAGTGTTCAGGTTGGGGGGCGCTCATTTTAAATCTCTCAAAACTGTTTCGAACCTATGCAGGACATTGAGTGATTTAAAATGAGTAGTGAAGGTGGATGAGGGCTTTGTGCGGGTGAGAACCCTGGCAGCTGAGTGCTGCACACTGGAGTCTATCGAGGATTTTGCTGGCTTTACAGAACATAATTGAAGGCTTCCATACTGTATGCTTTAACCTCTTAAGCTCTAGCCATTATATACTTAACTGTATAATGTATCGCAGTCAGTAAAATGTCAAGCTGTTTACACTGTACCACTGACTACAACTCTGAAATGAGTCACAATCAAATCTACCTACTGCATGATGCCACAGTATTTTACTGGGAGGTAACAGACTGATTCTGACCAAGCTCTATTGGTCAAACAATGGTCAATCAAATGTGAATGTAGCAATTCTTCAAAAACAAGGACACCAGACCAGAGTGTAATCAAGCATTCAGTGGATAAATTCCAGCTGATTGAACAAGCTAATGTACGGTTAGGTCCATCAAGGGAACAGTGGTAAGTGGCCTGACGGAGTCACTGTGAAATCAGAATTAATATTGATTATGTTGCTCCAAGCAGGCATAAATTGAACTTGTTATGTTTTCAATTACCCATGGGGGCACAGCTCCTGGAGGGATGCAGCAGAGTCTGCCCATTATTCCCCGGAGTACGGAGCAAACACTAACGCTAAGGAAGTGTGTATGAGCAGGGCGAAGACCTGTGACGTTTTCTTAGCTTTTTTTTCTCCATCTAATCCCCAATTTAAACTTTCCAATTTCCCCCATGTGTACTGCAGTCCATGGTTGTGCCAGCCTCCACTGTTGGCCTGAGGAGGGGAGTAGACAACCATGTGCCATCTCTGATACACAAGAGGCCCTATCTTGTACCCGGTGCAAAGCGGTGTGTGACTGCCCTGCCCCTCTGCCTCACTGTTGGCTAGCCGGCAGCCTTGATAGAGTGGTGGAGGCCGTCAGACGAACTGAGAACACCTGGGTTATGGGTTTGGGGGAGTATATATAGACCTCTGATGTTAATATCTTAAACCCTTTTTCCTCCTCTGAAGCAGTTTGTGCTTGGGCTCCTACCTGGCCTGTTTGGGACCTAGCCCTTTTTGTTTAGGCTGCTTTACACCTTTTTATACAACACTCACACCCAGCACATTACGCACAAACCAGGTTATGTTTTGATTCTTGCCTCATTTCTTTGACACAAGTCAAACGTTTGACACACAAGTCAAACGTTTGACTTGTGTGTGGACTCCCTTGTTTTGCCATGTATTCCCTTGTGCATGACAGGTGCAAAACAGTAGTCATTTTCACACCCAGCGCCCACGTTGTGTACGTACTACCCGCGCTCACCATGGGTGTGTTAAAATGGTCTTAAAATGAAGTGGGGAAGGTGATTGCTTTCTTAAGTGGAGTGAGAAAGGTCAGAAAGTGCTTGCCCCTTAGACCAGCTCTGACCTGGTCTTAAGTATAGCGTAGTCCCCAAGTGCAGTATTTAACCACTATTTAAGCCAACATATATACACACGAGAATAAACTATATGAAAATGCGATGCGATTTTCTCACAACAAACTTTTAATTTGGTGACGCCTCCATTCATATCCGTCCTCGTTTCAACAAATAATTACGTTGCTTCATCACCTCGTTATAATGGCGCTCTGTGTGCATGTATTCATAGCACAAACATCAGTTTAAAATAATGCGAATTAATCTCACGAAATAAACGCTCCCGGTGTGTACAGACCTTTATTGTGGACATGGCAGGCATTTCAATGTTGTCCTTAGTTATCCTTTTTCATTTCATACATTTTGTCATTTGCCATATTTCCTCAGAGTTTGACAAGTGCCTTTTGTGGAGATGCTGTGAAGTGTGTATCACAACTCCCCAGAGTGGAACAGGCTGAAATAAGCCAGACACGGTAAATGACTGAGTGCTGAAATTTCTCCCGGAGTGGAAGAAAAAAAAACCTAGGTTATATATAACTCCAACATCATGCACCGGAGCGAATCGCCAATTCAGCTGAAGACTGTGTCACATGAATAATAATGACTTAATAGACAGGCAAAATTAATGAAAGTACATGATCATTTGCAATGACCCAAAGAAATCCATCACAATGAGATTGATGATGCAAATGATGGTTGATAATGGCTGTTTGTTTGGAAATTCAGTGACTTAACTTTAGCAAAATGATGATGGCTCTGATTAGAAAGACGATGCACAAGATGATGATGATGATGATGATGATGATGATGAACAAGGAGGAAGATGCCTCTCACCACAGGTCTGTGCACGTCCCAGAATGCTCTTTCTTGACTGTCAAGGATCTTCCTCTCAATTTTGTCTCTTTTCTTGTCCACTCTGAGGACAAAGAATAGACATTTTTATTAAATAAATTCAGTCAGGAACACTCATAGACGTCATAGATAAGATTTAACCATTTATCATAACAAATGGAATACAGTTGTACTTGGCGTTGATGGCTCCACTCATAAGATGTTCCCTGAATTAGCCAAGCAGTATGCTACGATAAATCAGAGAATGCAATGCAGAAACCCCCCACGGATATAGAAGATTGGGGCCAAAGCTTGAGAGCGATACAAACATTGAATTTCAATTTAACTTTAGAGCCATGCGATACATTGAATTTCAGATTAACCTTTTCGGTTTAACTTTGGAGCCATGCAAGACACTAAACTAGAGGTGCATGGAGGCAAAGCTTTGCCAGAAGCAGTGTGAGTGGCTGCCGCAATCGAGTAATAGAGATTCAGTGTAGGAGGGAGCCATATTTAAATGGACCACCTTGTTGTGAGAAGGGGCTGTGATTGTGTGTAGAAAAGTGTGGCTGATTAGAAACACTTATTCAATCAGCAGACTGACAGTTGATTACAGCTGGGGGCACGTATGACTGCCATGTCCTGCATGAACTAACGCAATGCTTAATTATGTAGATAATAAGATGACTATTATCCACAGCATGTACTCCATCACGCTATTTACCTGGCAACACATCTGTGATGTTGTGTTACACAATGTTAGCATTTGGAGTGTACAATATGATCAGGGTAGGGATTTGATTCATGTAATGTATGTTCACACGGTGGCTATTTTGCTCCCATGTCATAGTCGGGGAAAGAGGAAATTGTCTGCCATCTGAACATGTTCAATGGTTCTCAACAAAGCTTACTTTGCTTGTGCTTCTGCTTGCATAAATATGAACTCCCATTTTCTGGCGAATGCCCTCTGTAGTCTTGCTAAGCTCTCCTGAAAATGTGACACAAATGAAAAGCTTTTCAGACATGTGGGTTAATTATGTGTCTCGTGTCTAGTGGTACATAGCACACATAGTTGGATACCATCAGCAGTGCATGCCATGGCCCCTGCTAGGCTAAGGCACAAAGGAAAAACAGATAGTCACCAGCTTAGTGATTAATTTCATTCTCCGGCTTTGTGTAAAAGAGCAAAAAATGTGTCTCAATGTAAACAAAACACTAGAGATAAATATTGACAGCAGTGCTACAGTAAACATAGGTTTCTAAAGACCTGTTTCACTTACCGCCTCATAATCTGCAAGCTCCAGTCGTGCTTTGTTTTGCATGGTTCTTTTGCAGAGGTAAACAGCTGAGAGAGAGAGAGAGAGAGAGAGAGAGAGAGAGAGAGAGAGAGAGAGAGAGAGAGAGAGAGAGAGAGAGAGAGAGAGAGAGAGAGAGAGAGAGAGAGAGAGAGAGAGAGAGAGAGACAGGAGATACAGACAATTTGAGTTCAGTTTGGTCTTAACTGCCTTAAGTGCCTAAAGTTTAGCGTAATCAGCTGTATGTGTTTAGAATGTGTAAAATTGCCTCCATAAAACCTGTGGGGGCTTTGAGACACACACACAATAACATTGAATGAATTCATCTCTCTGTACAATGGGCCACTGGCCTCATGTGTGTTTGATTAGAAGACCAGAGCACAATTTTAAAATGTTATCTCATATTGTATCTCTCTACAGGGACTGCTCTGTTGCTGACTTATCTTAACTCCTTTAGGGTGCTCTCTATTAGATAACATATTGTCTACATTATCATCCTGGGTAAATAGTGCACAACGCACAATGCAGCCATTAGACTGTAATAGAACAATCTGATCTCTCTCTCTCTCTCTCTCTCTCTCTCTCTCTCTCTCTCTCTCTCTCTCTCTCTCTCTCTCTCACCGTAATCTGTGTTTTCTGGTTCCCAGCAGTTTGATGGCCAAAAGTAAGGAGTCTGGGAAAAAAGGAGTGCATTATTAAGAAACAGAGGAACAGAAGGTTTCTCAACTTAGACAATAATGTATAATACGACAACAAAAAACTGATCCTGAAGAAATTCTTGATGTGTTGGTAGGCGGTATGTACAGTAGTACTGTAGCTACTGTAAGAATGTTGGGAGTGTTAAGATATTTGGTGGTGTTAACAGTGTTTGTAGTGTTCAGTATGTATAGTGCGTGTTAACAGTGTAGGCCTGCATGACCAGTGTTGGTAGTATGACAGTGTTGATGGAATATTATGTATTGTTGTATTGTGTTTTATAAAGCAGCATGTGTTATGTACTGATGAAGCGCAGTGCTCTGTTTAGTCTGTAACTGTATATTGTTAAAATACATTGTAACGTGCACATGATGTCCCCGGTCTCGTAAGGTAGGCTACCACACCGGTTCTCAAAGTGGGGTCCAGGGACCACCAGGGCTCCCTGAGGCGGTTCAAAATGAAGAACAGTGAGTTTAAACACTGTCTGTCTCTCTCTCTCTCTCAAAGCTGTGGCTTTGAGAGAGAGAGAGAGAGAGAGAGAGAGAAAGAGAGAGAGAGAAAGAGAGAGAGAGAGAGAGAGAGAGAGAGATTTATTACCGTCTCGTCTCTCAAGCACTGCAAAAAAGTGCAAGAATAAATGGATTTGTACATTCTGCCCATTAAAAAGGGCTAAAAAGAAAATGTCAAATATTAATCTATTCCAATAGTAGCTGAACATTTTAAAGTTATAATGAAGTTTCTAGGTGAAAGTATGAAAGACTAGATTGAGTGCAAAATAAGTGCAACAAAAATTACTCCTATTAGATATTTTGATTTGATTATTTTTCAAATAAATAAATGAATTATGTTTAATTTTGTTAAATATAAAAAAAAAAATTTTAAAAAATCTACCACAGACCATTAAAAGGTGAACAGTTCTAAAGTTTGAATGGCATTGTATGTGGTAGCAGTTAAGAGACAAAAAATGGGTGGAATAATAAAAAGCAAAGTATCATCAGTGTGCTTGCTTCCCAATGAGCCCGCCAATCTAGTATACAGTGATGATAAACTGATGTGTCTACTAAACAATTCAAATAAAGGGACTGTGTTGTGTAAGTGCTTTTGGGTGAGCACTAAGTGAAGACCCAGAGCCATCTCTGGGCACCATGATCCTGACTGAATGTGATTAAATAAGATGTTAAATAAGATGTTAAGGGGAGTGTGTTGCCTGGTGCATACACCTAGGGCCCTGGGCGATTCAGTAGAGCTTGGTGGAAAATTGCTAAACGCTGTTCATCCTACACCTACAGTAACACTGTGTGTCAGAATAGTATGTATTCGTTAACACAAAGTATGCAATATGTCTTCACCTTTGAATATATTGTATATTGTGGAATAATTTAGACTGGGAAGTAAAACAGCAAAGCCTCATGTAAACCAGGGTAGCCTATACTCTGCCAAAGTTTTAAAGGCTTACAGTTGTACTGTGGCCTTTAAGTGTGCCAGTTTATACAATTAACTTGCTTAAAAAGACACGTGATTTTTGTAAAGCAACTGACACTCAGATGACCTTGTATATGGATATGTTATATTATACAGTATATTTGATACTTTTACAGGCTACGCTGTCACTTTCTACCATGGCAAGAATATCATTACATGATTGAGCGTTTCTTACCTGAAACCTATAGAAAGTACCGTCATCTTTCAGAGTGAGCACATGGTCTGAGATGGGGAAGAAGTAGCCATGGGCGGCCATCAGGGTCCCTAGGTGCAACGCTTCCACTGGAACAAACAAACACAGTCCTTGTTACAACTTTATATTGTTCCTATCTGTGGACTGTCTTGGTGAGAGTGCATATAATGAGAAATGCACCCCAGGCATCTCACACACACACACACACACACACACACACACACACACACACACACACACACACACACACACACACACACACACACACACACACACACACACACACACACACACACACACACACACACACACACCAATAGGATTAAATCACTGTCCAAAACATAAACTATGCACACCGAGTGCATAACCCAAAAGTCTGCATATAGTTCGGCTGTGCACAATCACAAGGTTGTATTGTGTATCAATGCTTAAATTGAGAGAAATTGTATTACTTAGGAAAAAATACTTTATTTTATTTTCAATACCACATATTTGATGTGTCACTGGTACAACGCACAAGTTGTTGAAGGTTTTTTTACAAAAACTTCCTCCCTTACACTGAAGAAAAAAAAAAGCTATGAAAATGTTTTTCACCTCATCCTTTGATATTTGTTTTTGTCAAGTTATTGTATTAATGTATTACTATTTTGGCCTCCGCAAATGCGCACGTCATGTTGTGCGTTTGTAGATCTGCCATTTTCTGTGCAAGACATGATGCACAACCAAGTATAAATCAGGCTTAAGGCTGCCAAGAAAGGCAGACCTCAGAGCCCACAGGGAAAATATCCCACAGATTTTGTTTTGTATTGCCGGGTACTTGCCAAAAAAAAAAAAACGTTTGGAGCATGGCCAAATGTAATGCGCTTACATTTCTTAAGCCATGTTATATATTTAAAGGAAAATGATGAGAAATCTAAATTGTATTTGTGTCATTTAGATGAAAGGCTTTAATGAAGCTAGACAATGTCTGTCACGCCCATCTCTATATGATGAACAGACCTATAGATTTTGAGACAGGTTTTATCTGCCTTAGGGAAATAAGAACTAGACATACTGTAAGAGCTTCACACGTTTGTTGAAATGATTTTGTCTTCAGCATATATGCTAATCCATACCTAGATGAATGGTGTATTGTAATGTACATGAATTCCACTGGCCCTTCAGGCTGTAACAATTTAAATCGTATAATTACAGGTGGTACAAAAGGTACTTATTAGACAAGTGGCATTTCAGTGGAATCAGTCCAAAGGGCATTGAAAGCCTTTTCCATCATAATTACTTTTGATTAGTGCTCAGGTCATAGTTGAAGGTTTCTATGCTGAAAAACTAATCACGGGGACCAATTAACATTGCTCCGTACAGTATTGTTACGAGCAGAGTGGTCTTGTGGTTAGAGTGTCCTGCTGTCCTAGCCGCAATCTGCCAGAACAAAATCATTAGTCTGTATGCCAGGCTAAGAGTGTCCGCGTGTCCTGATATTTGGAGGTCGGGGGCTCAATCCCCGGCCGAGTCAAACTAAAGATGGCACTCAGCATCAAGGGTGGGATTGGGAGTAAGTCCCTGCATCATTGATTGATTGATTGATTGATTGAATATTTTTTAGGCAAAAAATGTAAACAGCACAATTACATTTATAATACTTTGTCTAAAAGGTCCGTCCAAAAAAGTCCTTGCGGTCTTGTTTCCATTGACCCCAATGGAATCATACTAGCGTCATGTCCAGGGGGTGTACTTGTATATCAAGCCTTCTGCTACTGAAACTGGAGATAGGGTCCTGACCTTATAGGTCACAGACTACTTAAACAGGAATATCACAGTAGACAAATGGAATTCCCTGTTAGAGCCTCGCAGAGAGACCACCAACTATGTGACCTTCAAATTCAACCTTAAGAGATGGCTTAAAGAAAATCAAATTTGTAATCATGGGTAAATGTAATTGTTCTGTCTCCTGTACTATGTTTACTGGTCTTGTACTGTATTTATATGTCTGTTTAAAAAAATGTCTGTTTTTGTATGGATAGTTATACCACTTTTTAACAGCCTGCTCAGGGACAACAGATGCAAATTTGCTTCTGGCTGACTCTGACTCATTTACATGCATGTGAAAACTGACATGTTGATTAATGTGCACTGTCCCTGGTAAATAAATAAACAAATGAAAATAAATTAAACCACATGATTACATGCTACTGCTGTTTCCCTGTTAACAAAGGGTTCTTTCAGTAGTATACCTGGGGTTCTGGTACTCATCTCCTAGTCCCTGTGCATTACTACCTGCTTACTCCTTCTTATTTACTTATTTAGAGTAGTATTAGTATTCTTGCTACTCCCATCTGTATCTCCCTTTTCTGTGTCTGTCCTGTGTTTCAGCTGATCTATCTATCTATCAGCTAAAACATGTTGTGTTTAACATTTTTGGGCCAGGATTGGTCTTACCAATAACAATATCTAAAACTGGGGGGGTTAGAAGATGCTCAGGAACATCCTGACTCTCTTTAGAAAATGAGGATTATTTTATTGACTGCATAGTGTGTAGAGAGAGAAGGAAAAATCAGTTGGTGGACATGAACTTAGAACTAGAACAACAAAGGCAATAGAATGACTAATACTGTATATGTTTTTTGTCTTTGCTAGTGCAGGTGCAAAACCTCAATCCATCCCAACTGAACTCTTAGATAAGAACATTTAAAAGGAACTTGGGAGGCCGGGCAGTTTAGTTGTCTAATGAAAAGCTGCAGTGGGAGAACGTAGGACTGCATAGCAGAGTTACTTCTACTGTAAATATGATAATGGGATCATTTGGAATGTGTCCATATTGATGCCTTCATTAATATAGCAAAAAAAGAGACTGACAACAAAATTCCAGTCCACTTCCATATCACTGGCACTTATCACTACTAATGTATCACTTCATAATATTTAGCAGACTTGTCAGTTCCTCAAGGAGTTATGTGCTTACAGCAAGGCATTCTATAACCTTTCCTATGTATACAGTATTTGCAAGACATGCAAGTATTGATAGAAAATTGCAATGGACACAGTTGTGACAGTCTGTTTATTGACTGCTTGCAGACAATATTGAAAATGGATGATCCTTATTTTTGACTTAAATTAAAGATGTGTTAAAACCACTTTCAAAGGTTTTCCCCCCAAAAAAGTCAAAGATGTTGAAAAAATTGGCTTTTGATTGATTGATTGAATACTTAATTAGTCAAAAATGTAAACAGCACGGAGGTACAGTAAAACACTTGGGCTGTCCTGTGGACTTGTTTCCATTGTGGTCCTATCAACAGAGAAAGAATAAAAGAAAAGAAAATCTACCCATCTACAAGCTCAGCTTGTGTACTTGTGAATTTAGTGAAAATTAAATGTATTTTTTTGTGACTTTGAGTATTAAATAGGGCTTAAGTGTTTAAGTGTGATCACTGTTAGAAAAAGTATATTCAAAAGTATATACTGTACACACACTTGCTCACACTTGCATGCACACATCCAGATGCATGCATACAGTACAAACACTAAAGACAACATGAGCATGAGAGAGAGAGAGAGAGAGAGAGAGAGAGAGAGATTTAAAACACAGGCACACACACAAAATACAGGGATGCACATACACGCATGCATAGGCAGATATATGTGCACGCACGCACACACGCACGCACACACGCGCACGCGCACGCACACACACGCACACGCACACGCACACGCACACGCACACGCACACGCACACGCACACGCACACGCACACGCACACACACACACTCCCACACCAAACACACACCCGTACACACAAAGGAACTGCAGAGGGATGTTGAGTCAGCTATGTGAACAATACATCACTAATGTGTGTGAATCACCCTACCACACTAAGGCACTGGAATGTACACATACATAAACAAAAAGTGACAGAGACACATACTGTACACACGTACACACACACACAAACACGTCCTTTCAATAAATCAAGTGCAAGAACAAGCAAATACTATGTTACTTATACAAATGACACGCACGCACCCAGACCTCCCAGCAAGAGAGGACCGAAACAATTTCTTTTTCTTTTTCTACAAAATAGCTCACAACGCATCGCATCTATTTTTGAGCATTTTAAATAGGGCTTAAGTGTTTAACTCTGAGAGTGTAGGGTCGATTTGGACACTAAATTAACCCATTAAAACCGGGAAAACATGTCATAACGCGTCATTTTAGATGTAAGCGTTGGCTATTTAAAAATAACAGATATACACCCCCCATGCCAGATATGTGACCTGTGACCCTCAGTTGAACCTGTGTTTGGGCGCTCTGCCGGCCACGTGCTGGATTGGGTTTTCAAACTCCTTTTCTCTCTCTCTCTCTCTCTCTCTCTCTCTCTCTCTCTCTCTCGCTCTCTCTCTCCTCTGTATTACATTTCTCACCTTTCTTCACTGTATCTTTTTACTGGCTACAGGCCCCCACATCGGCTGTTGGCAGAACCAGAAAGGTCCAGCAGTTGCAAGCCGCCGGCGGCTAATGGGTTTTACAAGGTCACTCCAAAAATGCCATTTGGTTCTACGGAGGTGTTCATGCACAGGCTACTTCCCCCCCCCCCCTTTTCATTTCCATAGAATTAGTACACTTTGCATAAACAATCCATTACTGTTCCAGATTATGGCCACTAGGGTGCCGGTCCCCACTGCGCCATATATAATGTACATGGAGCTAGGGATTCACTGGGTTCACATCAGTGAAAACCTCAACTAGTCACATCATGTTAGGCACCATTGTTAAGGAATGGCTCACTGCTTGATATGGAAAATGTTCCACTCACGACCGCAACAAGCCAAGGTGAAGTGGCTAAAACAGCACAGCACATCACCAGGACTGAGCTGCCAGCCATGCAGGACCTTTAGACCCAGACAGTAGCACAATGAAGATGTTGTCATGCTGGCTTTCTCAATCACCATTAACAAAAGGTCAAGGGCAAGCTAATGAACGAGTTGGCGTCTACCTCTGCCTCAGTGTTCTATCATGGCTAGCTCTATACTGCCTCCAGGGGAAAGAGAACCAATGGCATGAATGTTTTTATTGTGGGTATGAGGAGGGAGTAACTGACAACGTTGATTATCAGCAGCTGCTTTAATTGTCTGTAAGTGATTGATTCTCACACCTTTGTAATATGTTTGTTTTCATAATAAAATTATATTCTGCAATATGAATTCATTATAATTTCTCGAAAGACTTCTGCGTCACAGAAGTCAAACTACATGCTGCCTTCATGTATACAAAATGGTCAATACAATATTACACTCGGACAGTTGGGACACGTCGTAAGAAGGGTGCGTGGCGGACTATGACAACAGAAGGGCGACATAGGTGTGAGGGCCGCGTAGTTCTGTTATAAGTACTGCACTTCTGCACCACAGTATTTCTACAGACAGCCTGTGGCCAGCAGCTTCCGAAACTCAGGCTCCTCGAAATGTAAACAACATCATTACCATGCTTATGCAATTGATCGGAAACAGGTCTTTAAATATTCTCAGTGAGATTTTATGTGGAAATTGGGCAACCACTTCAAAACATATTTTTGTATAAACACATAAATATATATTATGCATGTTATTTAAGACCATCGCTTCAGAATTAGAATTTAAACAGTGGAATTCAGCAGAACCTCACTTCCGGGGAAATGTAGGCTACTAGTTGAAGAAAATGATTTGCTCCAGGACCCAAAAGGTAACACTGTTTGAGTCTGCAGGGCTAGTGTGTATAGTCTGCCAGGCATCTTGCAGTCTACTGTTGTCTTCTGTGTTTGGCCACATTGTTGGAAGACAGACCTATTCTCTCTCTCGGTTGGATGCCCCGCATTAGGGCTAATCTATTGACTCTTCTGTAAGTCTATATATTGTTGAATTAACTTTTGACCCTTTTTGCCTGGAAGGTCTCTGTCATAAAGCTTAAAGAGAATTAAACCTTTGCACAGATCAGAGGGTGCAGATGGTCTGTTTGGTAAAATAATATTTTTCAAGCTCCAGTATCTCAGGTAAGACTTAAACAGGGTGAGACGTTTTTTGCTTTATAGAATTGAACTTAAAATATATAACATTTTCATTTTATGATATGGAACAAGGCGAAACATTTTACATTTACAAGGAACATCTCAGAGTAAATAAGCTGCTGTCACCTTTGTAATGTTGTTGAATGATAGATGAATTAGATAAATGTGGAATGATTGGGAATTTAACTGCTGTACCACTGTGTGGTCCACTTGCATGCCTGTCTAATTATCTATCAATAATGAAAAACAAGAATAATTTTAATTTAAGAACTCTTTTGCAAAGCATAGATTATTCCTTCACCCCTATTTGTTTTCTTTCCCATGAGTGCCCTCGGGAACTTAGCAACAAACAAACAAATTCACAAACAGCTTGGATCTGCTTCACGAAAAAAAGATCACTACTTCTCCATCCACCCATTTTGATGAAGATTTTTCAGCTCACTCAAATGATAACTTGACACTCTGATGGTGCGTTACCTTGGTCTTCGATGTTTAGATTCTTGAGCATCCACTGCACAATATCTGAACCTGGAACAAAAGAAAATGAAATATGTATCACTGATGTGCAGTCAAGCCAAACATACCTTTTTGCATGGAAATGGAAATAGAAGGCAAAACAGTTGCATCTCCTCCTGACCCTACCCACCTCAACTCATTATAGCTTACTGCATGTTAGCTCCTCTCGTCTAGCACCATGTGGGTAGATAATAGGCCATCCAGTGCCAGATATACTCTTCCGACACCCCCTCCAAGCCACCTCTCCTTGGCTTTACCCCATTAATACAAATGTCCATAGTGGCACAAGGGCATGCTGAAGTACCCGTTGTATAACAACATAATTTGTCTGAGCCAATTCTAAGACGCAGTCTGTTTTGTGGTTTTAAGCCTAGTTCAGACCAAAGATTTACGACAAGACATAACCGTTCTCCCCGTGTCTCCTAGGGTAGGTACCCTCACAAAAACATGCAGTAATCCTGGTCACTATACTGCCTCCCCCTGGCCAGCTGGGGCGCCTGATGGAGGGGAAGGGAACTGGTTGGAATAACATGTTCCTTCCACGCGCAACGTCCAACCAGGGAAACTCTCCCCTGTCAGGTGACAAGAAGGTCAGTTGGCTCTCATGCATTGAAGGAGGCATGAGCTTGGCCCTGGCCTCCCTAGGTTGGCAGAGGGAAGGTAGTGCCCAGGATTACATAGACAATTGGCACTGGGTGTAAAAAATAGGGTTACAAAATCGTGGGATAAAAATTTTAGATAAAAAAAAAAAACATAACCGTTTAAGCTCTACCTATAAGCTCACGGGACTCCATCTTTCCTTGGTGTTTCACCTTGATTGCGCTTGAACCCTAACATTTAACTTCACTAAAACTATGCCTAAACCTAAACCTAACCCTAACCCCACAAACACTATCCCTAACCCTAACCTTAACCCTAACCCTAACCTCACAGAAATAATGCCTAAACCTAACCTCAAAACCCTGTCCGCCTGGGCGAAACACCTGGGAAAGACCTCCCATAAGCTCACAACGCCGTTAGTTGCGCACTACGGATGTAACGTGTTGTGTGCTCATAAATCGAGAGTTTATGAGCTAATGTCAGAGTAAATTGGATCGTTGCAACACATGTCCTTTTCTTCCATTTCCTGAAAAGTAATAGTTTTGGACATGCAATTTTTGCGCCTGACAGCGACGATAAAATAGAAGCAGGAAGCATTAATGAATTCATCTAGAAATGAAAAGTGTCTAAGCATGAGTCATTTTCACATCACAACAAACATGTTAGCAGCTTCCTCCCTGCAGGCATCCTTACCCTCACTCAACATTTGACATGGGCATTCTGGCTAAATTTACCATCCAAGCTATTATCGCTGTCTATCATGTTGACAGGTGTGGCAGTAAGTAGGCGACTGGAGGCTGGGGAGATGCACTAGAAGTGTGAACAGGAGAGGGACAAGGTCAAAGGAGGACACGATGGTGAGACAGACACTCTCCATCATTATAGCACCGTATGTCCCTGTCAGCAACTCGTTGCCTCTCCATGTCTGTAATCTGCATCTGATTTTGCTTTCATTGTATGTGAGATTGTTCTTTTTCTTTAGTTTTTTTTGTAGACATGTATTAACCCCAAGGGGGGGATTCAGTTTCAGCTTCACCCAGCTGATGGCTGTTCAGTTATGATGAGCGCTCGGGGGAGAGTTGTCAGGGTGCAAGTGTCTTGCTCAAGGACCCTTCTAATTACACAACGGTTTCTATACCCACTAAGCTACGGCTGCCCGTATTTGGAAGCCAACCTTAGCCAATCAGGATGGAATATGGAAAATCAGTCAGATCCATGCTGATCACATGACTATAGAGATACTGTGTACTGATTTGCGTGATGTTTGGATAAAATCTGTAGGAGTAATATCAAAAAATTTATTTTGCACAAATCGGCCTCCTGGTGGCGCTATAACAGGGCCATGTAAAATATTTGGGGCAGAGGTTCTGAATTGGCATCCAGGGAGTGTGTGTGCACAGTTTCGCAGCGACCGGGCCAACGGTTTTGGAGATTAGTCGCTCGCAGACAGATGGACGGACGGACGGACGGACGGACACACTGACACACGGACGGACGGACAGGGGGTAAAACATACTCTCTCGCCATGCCTTTCGGCCTGGCGGAGACAATAAAACAGTTTGAATACACTTGGGGTGTATACTTGAAGATTATTTTCCTTCATGATTTTACAGAATTATAGGTACGACCCGCGACCCGCCCCGCCCCGCAGGTCGCGGGGCGGGTTGAGCCATAGCTTTATATATGGGTTCGCGGGGCGGGTTGAGGCGGGTTGGGTTCCGTGGCGGGGCGGGGCGGGTCATGAAAAAACCCGACCCGCACATCACTAGTGTACACTGAACACCCTCCCCCATTCTGTTCTCAGGCTCTGTGAAAACTTACATAACTTCCCCCAAAAAACACAACATAACTTTGTGTATCAACCCTTGCATATACGTACAGCATGAACTGTGCAGATTAATGAGGGGATCGCAGCTGTCTTAACCCATTCAATCCGGGAACTCATCTCTGTCTCGGCTATTCAAAAATAGCAGATCTACAAGCTCATAGTGCGGCACCGAGTGCCGCACTATGAGCTTGTAGATCTGCTATTTTAGAAAAATTGTGATGTCTTCTAAATCCTAACCTGTTGCTATATCAGTGGTGCTCAAACTTTTTAATGTCGAGGAAATGATACGTACTTGGCCGCCGACCCCCATGTCAAAATATTTAATTCCAGGGACCCCGCAGAAGCAATGATTTGAGTTACAAATGTTCGCTTAAAAAAATACATATTCAAAGATTTGCAAAAATGTTCACGATTTTTTACGAAAATTGCAGATCTACAAGCTACAAGCTTGTAGATCTGCTATTTTTGAACAGCCAAAGAAATCTAAAATGACAAATGAGATGCGTCCCCGGATTGAATGGGTTAATGGAAGCAGCTACAGTGAACATGGACCACATAACTAGATGAGTTTTGCTGGGGATTAGTAGCATTAATACCCCCCCCCCCCCCCCCCCATTTTCACACTTTGGTAATGTGATGTGATGTGATGACCCAATTTCAAGGATAGGGCTTAAATGAGATGTGTGAGGTAATCCCCTAACAAGCCTCCAGATTGATTAAAAGTATATTCTCATGCAGTAGTTTGGACATGGTTTGTGCGTGTGCGTGTGCGTGTGCGTGTGCGTGTGTGTGTGTGTGTGTGTGTGTGTGTGTGTGTGTGTGTGCGTGCGTGCACATGTGTGTATGGCTACATAGCAACATACAAACACAGTGGTTCGTAAAAAATTGCAGATACTGTATACAAGCTCAATATTGAAAATTACGTGTAATATTTTTTTACATAAATCTTCTCTTCTGGGGGGTCCCTGGCACAAAACATTTTCAGATGTGGGGGTCCGTGGCCAAATACATATAATTTTCGAGGTCCTTGGCAAAAAAAGTGTGAAAACTACTGATTTAGAAGGAATTTGTAGAATCGGCCTCAGGTCTTAATGGGTTAATCACAGATAGACAACACGTCTTCTTCCCCTGCTTCTGACTGAACGCGACAATTCTTGTGGAGTCTCTTGTGGATTTCTGAGTGCCTGGTACACCCGCATAAGCCAACATACACGAAAAAGAGGGGAAAAGGAGGAGAGAGAGAGAGAGAGAGAGAGAGAGAGAGAGAGAGAGAGAGAGAGAGAGAGAGAGAGAGAGAGAGAGAGAGAGAGAGCATGCAATCGCACTCAGACATGATGTGAGAGTGCACAATCACACGCACATTTTTCGTTCCCTGAGGTGTGGAGCACTCCAGTCAACGTTCCAGGAATTCCACTCACATCACATTTCACAACATGATGATATCAACATACATTTTGCAGGGCCTGTCACCATTGCGATGCGAACGCGTTACATGGGAGAAAGACGCATCCTGAGGCATTTTACTCACTCTTCATCTCTTCCATCTAAAGCTGCAATCTGTTCGTTTCACGTCCTACCCTGGTATTGGAACCCTATAGTCTCCCATGTGGGAGACTACCGCTCTTCAGATACATAATCCCTGCTTGGCCAGGGAATATATTGATATTGTTCTTATGAGCTTCAGGCAGGGCTACTCGTCCTACCCAACACCAGGGTCAAAATTTCTCCATGAAAGTGTAGAAAGGCTAGCCTTCCCCGGTCGCGGAATTCTTATATGACTTCAGATGAGGGCAGTATACTCCCAAAACCACAATCCGTTTTTTATCAATCACAGTGAAATCACAAGCAGTTCCTGTAATGTGCGGTTCAGAATGAAGGTTAGGTGTTTGTTTTCAGTTGCCAGACACCAATCCAATCTTTGGTAATGTCACGGCACACCATCTCCCTACTGGCTGTACAACATGGCTGACAGGCTCAGGGAGTGGGCTTACCTTGTTGTCACCAAGCAGGTGTTAGTTTGAAAGGGGGTGTGCCAGAGTGTTTAGGGAGTCTATTCGAAACAGGTGTCGGTCTGGAGCTGGAAGAGAAATGTTTGAGTGTCGCAAACGGAGAGCAGAATTGCAAGAGTTTCCACTTTTTCCCACAAAGTTGTGTTTCAAGTTATTGTCCACATGTATTAATGTCAATGGAGTACCGATACTAAACAGTGTTGGACCACAGTGAGCTGACCACAGTGAGCAGACCAAGTGACAGACGTCGGATCGGTGGCGAGACAGCAAGCCAACAGGTAGGCTCATACAACTTACTTGGGAAAGCCCTGGAAGCCCTAGATATTGGTATTGGTAATCCATGTATTAGCCATCCATGTATTAGCATCACGTTTCCCAAAGTTGTGTTGTGCTGTGACAGTAGTAATGTTGGTGTAAGTCAGTGGACTGGAGACTGAAACTATTGTTTCAGTAACAGTAGGCAATCTACAAATCTTGAACTTTCGCTTTGATATCTAATTGCTGCTATTTTCAGTTACTGCAACTTGATACCTTGATAATTCAAACTGGCTACAACTATAGATTCAATATTTGATCTAAATATCATTTAGACAGTAGTTTGGAGCTGTAATAGGGTTACACTACAATATCAACCAGAAAGGTGCACTCAGTGGAACGCATATCTCAGCCAGACCAGGTGGAACTCCATATTTTGACTGATGTCAGTCATCTATGACGTATCTATGATGTGTGACTCCAAATTTGTGCAAGGTTTCAGTCCAATCACAGCCCCATTGACCTCCATTATAAAAGGGAGGCAGAAGAAAAAAATATTAAACGTATGTTGAAAATGAAAAACCAGGCCAGGTGACCTACCAAGGGCTGTGTAAGGGGTACAATGACTGGGCAGGATTGTGTTGATTAGAATCTATACTAGGCGTACTGTAGGCATAATGTGTTGATAATGTGTTTTTGTGGCATGGCTCTTTAGGATTTAAGGTGTGTGTGTGTGTGTGTGTGTGTGTGTGTGTGTGTGTGTGTGTGTGTGTGTGTGTGTGTGTGTGTGTGTGTGTGTGTGTGTGTGTGTGTGTGTGTGTGTGTGTGTGTGTGTGTGTGTGTGTGTGTGTGTGTGTGTGTGTGTGTGTGTGTGTGTGTGGAGCTAATCTCGACAATTGTGTTTGTCGGAGTGCTCGTCTAAGCCGGAGGCAACGCAGAGAAATAGATCCTATCTCCACAGGGGTGGTCAGGTACTGTAACCCTGCTCCACCCGGACACCACCTTAATGAGACTTTCGGGACATTCTGGTTTTGTCCGTCTGATATGCAAGCAGATATATTTCTAAATGGGTCCAATGTTTGTTTGGCAAGTACTGAATTGGGGTTGGGTGCGTACTGTCTGGGTGGGAGCCAAACAGAGGCTCGGAGAGGAGAGAATTGTAGAGGAAAGGAGACTAGACCATACATAGCAGGAAACTTACCTGAAACAACACTGGGTATCTTGGATAGAAAACTTTTCACTGTGCGGATGGGGATTCCATTTTTCTCCTCCTGCATGCGGGCTATTACATCCTCCATCTGACCAACAGAGAGATAGTAAGAGCGAGAGAGGGGGGAGGAGGGAAGAGAGAGAGAGAAAATAGATTTTAGTCACCTTGCCTGGATAAATGAGGGCAAAAACGAGACAGTTAGAAATGGGTTCAAGTGTGGTTCAGACATGTCTCTTGAGAAAAGTCAAGAGCTGGAGAGGGCGTTGGTGACTATTGCCTGGTCATACATTTCCTCTTTCTTTCTTTCTTCCTTCTGCCATGACAATAGTGTACCATTAAAAAATTGAAAATTGTGAAGGAATTCTGTCATTGTGAGTCAGAATCAATATTCTTGGCATGCTCATTGCTTCCTACCAAAGACAACTGCTGTCAACGTTCTGGAAGTGTTAGACATTTTTGACCAAGATCCTGCAATGTGACCATTGCTATAATATACATATCTTATTGCCATCGTGACATACAATCTGACATGCTATTAATGTTAAGATAGATAATGTCTGCCACAGCATTTTGCTTAAACTTACAAGAGAGCTGATATCGCACGGTTTGCAGCAGGATTGAGATTTTCTGCTGTCAGAATTAACCTGTTTCTCCTCTGACAAATTTCTGGGCTCTATTTCTTACATGGATGGATTTTTGACGATTACGTTTTTGAAACTCTAGTAAAGTTACTAGTGCATATTATGCATTACACTCTGTCAAGAGTCCCAAAACAGAGCTCATGAAATACAGTAGGCAGCATTTTTGACAGACCCTAATGACCACAGCTTTGACTGACACATAGACACACATCTCAAATGCAAAATGGTAAATGGTCTTAATTTATCTAGCACATTTCTAGTCAACTAGTGTAGACCCCATAGCGCTTTACTACACATTCACCCACACACGGTGGACTGGACGATGCAGGATGCCTGCCTGCTTATCGTGAGAAGCTAGGGGTTCAGTGTCTTTCTCACTCCATGAAGCCAGAAGGAGATGGGGATCGATCTGGAAAACATCCGATTCCAAGACAGCTGCTCTACCGAGTCCTGAGCCACTGCCGCCCCCACACACAAAACACACATACATACAAAGGCCCGTCAGTGGGACAGAAATGTGTTGGAATCGTACTATCCTCTGCCCTGTGGCTTGGCAATGGCAAAGCCAAGCAGTCCTGCTTCAAAGAACAGACAGAACGGAGCAGAGCAGAGCGGACAGCAGAGCCTGGCCGTGATGCATCAGCCTTCACGGATGGATGCCAAGAGATCTCCCCAAAGTCCTTCCTCTGGCGCATGAATAAATACAGTAAAAATGTCACACACATGGACACAGGCACACGTGATCAGTTGCATGGAAGCACACAGACCTATCAATAACAAAGACTTGGCAACATGAAGACACACAAAGATGCAATTACATACATACAGAGTCCAAAGATTTGGCAATATTTACAGACATTGGACATGTACACACGCACGCACGCACGCACGCACGCACGCACGCACGCACGCACACACACACACACACACACACACACACACACACACACACACACACACACACACACACACACACACACACACACACACACACACACACACACACACACACACACACACAAACTTGCTGCTTAGCCAATCTACTCTATATAGCCCACTGGTTACCAGAGGGAGCTGTTAGGTTAGCTTGTTGTTCCACAGCAACCAAAACAAGACTAGGTCAAAACCCAGTAGAGGATATGGCTGGATAATAATGGACATTATTATTATTATTTAATTTTGCTTTATTGAGTATTGTATGAATATGTATTTGTTACAGTGTTTGAACTGCTACCTGACCTGTATATACTTTTTGTGTATACAGGTATAACACAATTAAAACGCTGTGTACCTTGTGACACCTTGTTGGACCCTTTTCACCATTATGCCTTGTACAGTATGTGTGGCCCATGTGAGGTCTTATAGAGATGTGCATGCGCCAACATGTTTTTATACGGTTAAGAGATGGAATAATCCATCTCTTTGGTATAAGTCTATCTCCAAGCCAATTCTTAAGCCTGCCAGGAATTATCCAAGGGTCACTTTATATTATAAGGTCATTAGTCTCAAAAGTACGGTCTATAATATATATTCATCTTAACAGGCTTTTGCAGTATTTTGATATGTCTGATTATATATTCATTCATACAGTAACCACAGTTATTTGTAAAGCAAGAATGCAGGAATACAAATCCATTTATACATGCTTTATAGATTTACAGAAGGCTTTGATTTGGACTTTGAACAGACATTAGAATTTCTTTAAACTAATGTACAGTAGGATGTTTACTTTATGGGGATGATATTATCCTCCTGGTAGAGTCTGGAGATCATTTGCAGAAGATGCTAAATATTGTTCATCTCTGGTGCTCTAGATGTCGGCTTATGATCAACCAGAGTAAAAATCTGATAATGTACTTCAGAAAAAAGAGCACTAAGATCTCAGCAGATTTATTTTTTGGACTATAATGATTCCTAAAATACTTGGGCTTTACTTTGGATGAAAATAGCAGACCTACAAGATCACAAAGAGTCGCATCCGTAACACGTTGTGAGCTTGAAAGGTCGGCTATTTAAGTATGAATCTGGCTTTTATGTCCTATGAAGCGGGGATTGGAATCCTGGCAGACTCTGCAGGGAGAGCTGAATGGCCAATAATCAGTCAAATTATCTTTCGTATGGCTATTCCACACACTCGCAGCTCTGTGAATCATGTGTCTGATTCTTAGTTAATGCAGCTGGAGTATGGGGTTACAAGGTTGACCAGAAAGTAAATTCTGTTCAGAATAGGGCGCCATTAGAAGTGTCTCAGGAGGTAGTGTGGCCGCCTTGGAATCGGACGGGTCCCAGTTCGATACCGAGCTCTTCCTGGCTGCGTGTCCAAGTGTGCCTTGCATGGTTTCCTCCATTGTCGATATGTGAATGTGTGTGTGTGAAAGAAGGTGAATGTAAAGCACCTAAGAAAAAAATCAGGTGTGCCTCCTCTGGATGCCTTTTTTGTTTAGGCAGTGGGTGCTCAGTTATAAATCTAACTTGAATCAAAATGCCACCAAAATGGAAAAAGCGGCACTCCAAAATATAGCATGCGAGACTGGCTCAGATACACATTCTCATTTATTGGGAACACCTCAGAGCAGATTTAAAAAGTTATTTTGGAGTGCCGCTTTTTCCACTTGGAGAAAGATGCTATATAAATACACCTTTTATTTACCATTTATAAGCTGTTTCCTTGTTTGGGAACCAATGAAATCAAGCTACAGGGAGTAATGCTAAAGCTGTGAACTGTCTCTTTACTTTGCCAGAAAGTAGGATAATAATAATAATAATAATAATAATAGCTTGAATTTATATAGCGCCAAACCCAAGGACGCTTTACATCAAAAACAATAAACAACCAACAAACAAACAACCAAACAAAACAAACAACAACTATTTGCCATAAGCCTGAGAGAATGTGTCTTTTCAAGGCAGCCTTAAAAGAGGGCTATAAATATAACTTGAATCAAAATACCATAACAAAAAAGGTTTTCAGTTGAAATAAGGCCACCCGTGGACAAGGAGCCTGTATTTTTCATTCTTAGAGAGGCAGAATGGGTTTATAGCTTTCATTTCATTGCTTCACTGAATGTTGGCTGTAACAAAAGTTATCCCCCAATTTTAATATCTAGAGAGAAATGGTCAAATAACATATGGTCTATGCCTAATTTAAAACAGATGAAGCAATGTTTCTTTAGGTCCTTAGCACTTTGTTACTTCCTTACTAACTAGAAGCCAGAGGTCATTGTGTGCTCAAGTGTGAACCGGTAACCTGTGCTATTGAAGTAAGTTGGTTCACAGAATAGGATATGCAATGTTCATCTAAAATATGTTTTAAATGAATTTCATTTAAACATGTTCTATTGTAGTAGATTACATTTTCAGTTTATACAAAACTTTTAACTTTTATTTAGAGGGATTTATTCAGGATTTTGTCAGCTCATGAGCTTGCATTGCCTGTAAGGAAGACCAAGCACTGATACTTGCTCAAGTCTCCGTCATTGGAGTGAAGTATGGTACTGTATGCATGGATAGAGTGAGTAGCACTATAGCATATTGTTATACTGAAAAACTTACAGTTCATCAAACACCCTAAGGCTTGAAACCATCCCAGTTAGTGGACCTTAATTGACAATGATGAAGCACAGGCATACAGCTAAAGAGCTGCTGGGAGAGAGCTACAGTACAGTATGGGTCAGATAGAGAGAGAGAGGAGGGAGAAAAAAAACCTGACTTGATATGAAATTTTCTATATTATTTCCTTCTGTGCTTTCATACTCCTCCTTGGTGTTACTGAGACAGATGAGCTACAGACACAGTATGATGTATTGGGGAAGGGGCCCAACTTGGCAGATGCGTCTACAAAATCCTCCTTTCATAAATAATGAATAATTAATCGGGTCTGGAAGCTGGAGGGACAGAATGATAAAAAAAAACAGAAGGGAGGGTATGAGAAGGAGTCAATAAGGTAACGCCCCCATATCAATGATGCGATGCGAGAGTGCAGACTAGTCCAAAACCACATCGGGACTCCTGAATCGCTGCCCTCCACACCCTCCTGTCTAGCATCAGACGTGAGCAATGCAGTGTTGTTAGCTCCGTTGTCACGATGCAGTGTGTCTAAAAATGATGCAGGTGGTACACCTCTTTCCTTTCCTGGCTGTGCCCTGGGTTGGCTCCCACAGTGTCGGTTTGCTTGTCATCAGTTCTGTATGCAAGACGCAGTGCCCAGCCAGCCTCATACTTCTCTCTCTGACCTTGTCTATGACCTATGGTAAGTCCCCGTAGAGGTCCACGTTTCTGATAGGTTCGCCGGCGGACACCAAAGTGCCATGCGTAGCATTCTTGTGTAGAAGCCATCCAGGGCCCTTTCCTACTGTGCTGTGAGCGTCCATGTCTCGGCCCCATTCAGCAGCACTGACTCCACTATGGACAGCCACCTCTTGAGGTCTCATACTGTACCAAGATTTACATCTACAAGCTCACAACGCCTCGCAAAGATCGGTTCTTTTTCGTTTGAGGTCGTGAGGCACTCACTATGGGAAACAGCGCCATCTGGCGATGCGACAGAGCTACACAATACGCTCCCGGGGCCCAGTATTGGGCAGAGGGTATGTCACGTGACCGGCCGTCCTTCCCCTTTCCGGAAGGCCATAAAAGGCCGGTCGTGACGTATTACTTCCTCTTCAGTTCCTCTGTTTGACAGATGCACAAGGCTACACGCTTATAAAAACTGAAAAGAACAATTATTCAACTCATCTTCGACTTCTTTGGACCGCGAGAGAAACCAGCTATAACCCTCAAAGCGGCGATTCGGATTAATCACCCACGGGTTTTCTCTCGCATCGGAAAAACAAACTTTAATCAACTTCTTTTTGCCTCGTGGTACTGGTGAGTCAGGCCTACCGGCATTAGCCGGCTAACCGGCATTAGCTGCTAACTGCTACTTAGCCCCATAGCCGCTAGCTGCTACTAGCTTAGCTGTTTGGCTACAGCCACAGCATTAGCGCCTCTCACTAAGCTAACCCCCTGAATAGAGCTGTTAGCTTAGCCTTCCACCACCACACAATGGCTTCTTACAAGGGCGTCTCTCACTACGAGGGCCCTCTACCAGCGAGACAGTGCGGACTCCCCGACTGTTCCGCCACCATTGCCGGGGATGACCCACACCGTATATGCATTGGCTGTCTCGGTATAGCTCACGCGTTTAACGCGCTCTCCGACCCGGTTTCCTTCTGCGGAGCATGCTCTCGCTACTCAGAGAGGTTCCTGAGAGCTCGATACGGCCAGGCCAGGGCCTGTGCAGGGAATGCTGGCGGGACTAGTGTCGTTCTGTTAGCCCCGCAGCAACCCTCACGCACCCCCACCCCACCCTCAACTGCCGCGAGCGTTGGACCTCAACACTCACGGCGCTCCGGTGATGCTACCATGCCACCTCCTACCGCCTCGAGCCCTGCGGAGAGCGGAGCTAGCCTCTCACAGGGCCGCGGAAAACAACAAGCAGCCACTGCCGCCATGGGGACTCGACCTCAGCCCCCACAGCACCAGGCTCTCTCCCCCTCTTCCCCCCCACCCCAACTGCTCCTCTCCAGCGGCCAGCTGGAGGACGATCGTGACTACATGGAGGGGGATTACAACGAAGGGGAGGAGTACGAGGAAGGCGAGTATAACGAGGAGGAATACGACGATGAGGAGCTCCCTTCTGCTCAGGACTCCTCGGACGTCGTCATGCTTAGCCCGGTACGGGCTGGTCCCTCCTGCCCCCCCGCCCCCCTCCTCTCTTCTCTCCCACTCTCTCTCCAGGCACCTACGAGCCAGGCTGACGAGGCACGAGCGCTCCTAAGCTCTCCGTCTATACAGTCTTCGAACGGGCGGCACTCAGATGCGGCCAGCAGCTCCAGGTAGAGGAACCACGAGCCTCCGCCGCTGCAGCTGCACCCTCGTTCCCGGGCATGGTCGCCCAGGAGCCTCGCCGCCCGCGGACCAGAAAGCTCCCAGTGGCCACAGGCTTCAAGGAAGCTCTCCAGTCCTCCTGGAAGGGCCACGCTGACCCATCTGGACTCAGCTTCGACATCGGCGTGGCAGGGGGGCTAGGACTGGGACTCAGTCTCCCCCCCATGGACTCTGTTCTGGCCACCAGTCTGGGGGCGATGAGCAGGGGACGTGTCTCCCTCACCTCTAAGCCTACCTTCACCCTCCAGAAAGAAAAAGCTGCCTCAGCAGCCACTGAGAGGTCCTTTAAAGCGACGGGTCTCGTCGCCAAGACTCTCAACGCCAGCACCCTATTACAAGGCTCCCTGAGCGCTCTGCTTCAGGACCTAAAACCTGCACTGGGCGAACACGCTGAGGAGATCGAGCTAGTCATGCAGCTCATCATACAGCTGAACCTGCACGCCACTTATTGGACCGGTAGGTCCCTGGACCTCTGCGCCATGCAGGAACGGACCAGGTGGCTGGACCTCGTCCACTTCCCAGGCGAAGCCGGGCAGGAGGCCAGAAAGCAGCTTCTGACCCTCGACCTGGACCCTGAGAACCTTTTCAAGGGCGGTGCCAACTTCATCAAATCCTTCACAGAGGAGAGAAGGACGACGCAGGAGGCCGCCACGGGCGTCTTCGAACCACTCGCCTCCTCCTCCTCCTCCTCCAACACCAGGTCCTGAGGGGAAAGACCTGCAGCGAGAGGAGGACGCTCCTCCTCCCGCCAATCCAGGTCGTCCCCCGAACGCACCCACACCGGCTACGTCCAGGGACAGGGAGAGGCCCCAAGAGGAGGTCGGTACTCGACCTCAAGCCTCTCGCCCCACCTCTGCTGCCAGGGCTCCACGTCGCAACACAACTCGCTCCCGTCGCGGGCGGGTGAGGTGACATTTGCCCATTTGTTCCTCCCAATGTCAGGCAGGCTTGGGGGGAGAAACAACACTGCCAGCCGCTCCACCCAGAGCTGCACAGTCAGGCTGGAGGGACGTGGACCCCCCCCCGATTTTAACGGGGAAGAGACAGGGTTCGTTTTTGCATCTCGAGGACAGAGTCATGGACCACTCCTCCACAGCCAAACAACAAAAACTGTCGCACATTTCTGTGAGGTCTGTAATGCAATACCCTGTAATTGTTCCAATAAATTTGTTGAATGTTACAAAACCTTGTCTTATTCCAACTCTGCATGTAGACCAAGGAGAGTGGGAGCCACCTTTATGGCGGGCTCCCGTTCTCGATGGTCCCACTATGAGCCCACAGTGCTCGGTAAACCCAATTATCGGTTTTCCGAACACTTGTGGGACAAAACTACTGAATGTATCTACACCAATGCAGAAAATAAAATCACCACAGGTAATAAAATCAGTATCATCCCTGTCCGCCAGAGGGCGCCTTTGCACCTTGGTACAGGGGTCACGCCAATTTTGCCTCCCAATCCTCCCATCCGAGAGAGGGCGCCAAAACGCCATTTTAGTGAGAGATTTCCACAAGATGGCGGCACGGAAGGTAGGCAGAATGACTACAAGGACTACAACCCGTTCAGACCGGAGGTTGACGTCAGGGAGACATCACGTGCGGGGTCACGTAACTCCCTCGACTCTCCCAGTCAGTCATTTAACGCCTACACCGTCTCTAGTGGCGACCACACGTATGGTCCCACCGGAGCGATCGGTCGCGTCACTGGTTTCCATGACAACGACCGGCCGGTCTGTGAGACAAGTGACAGCGGCACTCCTCCCCCACCCCCTAGCTCGCTGCTTGGCGCAATGGAAAGCTTGCCACCCGTCACCTTGGGTGCTTCGCACCATACAGAAGGGTTACAAGATACAATTCTCCGCGAAACCCCCTATGTCGGACAAAGTAGTGTTTTCACAGGCGAAGGGCGGAGCGGCGATAACCTTGCGGGAGGAGGTTCTCCCGCAAGGCGCAATAAAATAATTATCTCCCGACCACTGGGTTTCTACTCGAAATACTTTCTGGTCAAGAAAAAGGGGGGGGGTGTAAGACCCATCCTGGATCTGAGGGGTCTCAACAAATTCCTAACGAAATTCAAGTTTCGCATGCTGACGACCGCGACGTTATTAAGCACGGTGAGTCAGGGCGACTGGTGGTCAAGTATAGACCTGAAGGATGCTTGTTTCCACATTCCTGTCTACCCACCGCACAGAAAATTTCTGCGCTTCGGTTTCGAATACACGGTCCTCCCGTTTTGGAATGTCCCTGAGCCCCCGTGTGTTTGTGAAATGCACACAGGCGGCTATAGCTCCGTTAAGGAGACAGGGGATACGTCTGTCGACTTACATCGACGACTGGCTCTTGGCAGGAGTCTCCAGTCAAGAGGTGGCGAGACACACGGAGATAGCCATCTCACATCTGACGTCGTTGGGTTTCACCATCAATTTTCAAAAGAGCGTGCTGATTCCATGTCAACAAACCTCTTTCATAGGGATTTCACTGGATTCAACTACGCTAGTGGCACGCCTATCCATGGAGAGGATAGACAGTTTCCTAGCCTGTGTGAGGTATTTTCGAGTAGGAAAGAAAGTCACGTACAGGCTGTGCATGCAGGCAGCGGGTCTCATGGCTTCGGCCATACACCTGGTCCGCCTAGGCAGGCTCCTTATGAGACCTTTTCAGAGGTGGGTGCGGGATCTCAACATCCCACCCACCATGGGGTCTCGAGGGGTCGTGGTGTCTCCGCGTTGCATGGAGGCACTCGAACCGTGGTCACACGCACTTCTTCTGTCAGAGGGTGTCAGTGTGGGTGCGGTGATTTCACGGAAGGTTGTCACGACGGACGCCAGCCTGACAGGCTGGGGCGCCGTTCACGAGGGCCATGCAGCCAGGGGAGTGTGGGACTCCAGTCTACAACTGGCCCACATCAACTACCTGGAGCTGATGGCGGTGCTCCTCGCTCTCAAGTGGTTCGAGGCGCGCATCAGCGGTTGTCATGTCCTGGTCAGGACGGACAACACGACATCCATGTGCTACATCAACAAGCAGGGAGGCTTAGGCTCCCGAGTGTTGGACAACCTGGCACGCGAGCTGACACTGTGGTGCGATTCGCGTCTACTGTCGATCCGGGCGGTCCATGTCCCAGGCCTCCTGAACAGCGGGGCAGATCTGCTGTCCAGGGGCAGGTATTGGTACACGGATTGGTCACTCAATCCGAAAGTGGCGGACATGATTTGGACCAGGTTCGGCCGGCCACAGGTCGATTTATTTGCCTCAGCAGAGAACGCGAAGTGCTCTCGCTTTTTCTCAGTGAAGGCAACGGACCTCTCGTTGGGGCTGGATGCGTTGGCTCACAGCTGGCCGAGGGGACTGCTGTATGCATTCCCACCGCTGGAGCTGATCCGCCCGACGTTAGAGAGGTTCAGACTTCAGGGTCTGTCTGTACTGCTGGTGGCTCCAGCATGGGGCGTTTGGAGATCGGAGATAACTCCTCTCCTTTACGCAGAGCCGTGGCGCCTCCCTCCGATCGAGGACCTGCTGCGACAAGCAGGGAACGAGATCAAGCACCCCAGCCCCCGGGACCTAGACCTGTGGGTCTGGCCCGTGAGAGGGCCAACTTAGACTCGTGTGGTTTGCCCCCTGATGTGGTAGCTACCATTCAGGGGGCCAGGGCCGGATCTACAAGGGCTGCCTATGACATTAAATGGAATATTTTTGTGTCATGGTGCCGGGAACAGTCACCAGTGGTGGTGGCTTTTCGGTGCGCAGCATTCTTATTTTCCTGCAAAGCAGGTTAAATCAGGGCTTGGCTTTCTCGACGGTCAAGGTGTACCTGGGGGCCATTTCCGCCTGCCACGAAGGTTTCGATGTCGGGACGGTTGGCAAACATCACATGGTGCGACGTTTCATGGGCGGCGCCAGACGGGCCAGGCCGACTAACAGGGCTCTGTTTCCGGCCTGGGATTTGGCGGTGGTGCTGAAGGCACTCTGCCTCTCTCCTTTTGAGCCTCTCGAGACTGCGAGCCTGAAAATAGTGAGTCTTAAGACTATCCTTCTCTTGGCCCTGTCTACGGCCAAGAGAGTTAGTGACCTGCATGCACTCTCGGTAAGTTCGGAGTGCTTGAGGTTCTCTGGTGATGACAGGAGGGTTCTGTTGAAACCGAACCTGGCATTTGTTACCAAGACCGGGGTGGTAGCACCGGCCCCGGTTGAGTTGGTAGCTTTTCATCCACCTCCTTTCGCTTCGGCGGAGGATGAACGGTTGCATTGTCTTTGTCCAGTGAGGGCCCTGAGGCTCTACTGTCGGGAGACGGCGGCCAGCAGGTCGTCTACGCAACTGTTTGTCTCATATGGCCGCGGTGACCAGCGGAAGGCGGTTGCCAAGCCAACGCTTTCCAGATGGATAGTTGAGGCTATAAGGCTCGCCTATGCTAGTGGTGGGACCCCAGTACCTGATGGACTGAAGGCCCACTCGACTAGGGGGGTGGCTGCATCCTGGGCCCTCTCTAGGGGGGTTTCGGTCCAGGAGATTTGCACGGCCGCTAACTGGTCGTCACCTTCGACCTTTGCGGCCTTTTACAGCCTGGACGTGGCGGCCTCCTCAGTGGCGCACGCAGTCCTGGGCGTGGCAGCCTCATCTACTTGAGGTGCCTTCTCCTCCTGATGTGCTCCGGGGGGCTGACGATCTGTCGGTCTCGGGAGCAGGGGGACCTGTTCCCTTGTTGAAGGGTTAGTAGGTGACAGACCTTGTTGTCTATTAGCTGAATAAGGCAGACTTCGGTCTGTCAGGGCCTCCTTTATTTTATCCCTTATGCCGCGTCCGGGCCCGATGGGTCTGGGCGCCCCAGAGGTCAGGGCCCGTCATGTGCGGGCCCCAGGGCCGGAGGGGGCATGTGCGGTTTTCTTTCAGGGATTGAACGTTTTTAACGCTTCCGGGGGGTTTATAGATCCCATAGTGAGTGCCTCACAACCTCAAACGAAAAATAACTCAAGGTTACGTAGGTAACCCCGGTTCTTTTAGTTGAGGAGTGAGGCACTCACCAAACACCCCTTTGTTTCGCCACTGCAAACAGAGGAACTGTGTTAAGAGGAAGTAATACGTCACGACCGGCCTTTTATGGCCTTCCGGAAAGGGGAAGGACGGCCGGTCACGTGACATACCCTCTGCATACTGGGCCCCGGGAGCGTATTGTGTAGCTCTGTCGCATCGCCAGATGGCGCTGTTTCCCATAGTGAGTGCCTCACTCCTC